>NC_066622.1:52663353-52728342 GCF_025201925.1 Gopherus flavomarginatus | reverse complement strand
AGCCCCCACAAGCTAACACAATCTTTTCAGTGATTTCAGCTCAAAAACCTAGAAATTTCAACTTTTAAAAGAATAAAAAATCAACACTGCTATTCAACTGTTAAGAGAAAAAAAGTGCAATTGGTGTCTCTAGCTCACCCAAGGAGCCCACTCCCTTGTCTAGTTAGTGCCACTCAACTGATTGGTGAGAATCCCTGTCTCAAAGTTGTTTCACAGTTCCTCATCCACACAATCAGGGTGACAACACTCCACATCTCACACCCCAACAACAAATAAACTGGGGATACCATAGCTGCCAAAGTAACCATCCCAGGGCTGCCGTGGCCGTGTCACGCACGGTGGGTGTGTCTATGCAAACATGATCAGACCCTGAAATCCTTTTCCACACTTGCCATAATTCACCACCAGATGTGAGGGTAGAGTTCATCCTGCTTCTGTTTACATAGGTATCTGTGCCCCCCACAACCCCCTAATCCCACCAGAACCCATCTAGCCTGGATAATGGTATCTGTGCTCTCCACAAACCTCTAAGCCCCCCAGGGAACCCACAAGCCCAGATGTAGGCATCTGTATGCCCCACACACCCCTTAATACCCACAGGAACCTTCCAGACTGTAGGTAGGTATCTGTGACCCCTAGAGCCCCACAAAGTCCCTCGGGACCCCTACAGCATGGATGTTTGTATCTGTGACCGACAAAACCGCCTAAGCTACCCAGGGCCACCTACCATCAGGATGTAGGTAGCTGTTCCCCCCCCAACACACCTAATCCCCCCGGAACCCCTCCAGCCTAGATGTAGGTATCTCTGACCCCACGAATCCGCTAAGACATGACAGGACCCCTCCAGCATCGACATAGGTATCTGTGCCCACACACCCTCCTAAGACCCCAAAACCCCTCCAGCCTAGACGCAGGTATCTGTGCCCAGCATGAACTCCCTAAGGTCCCTAGGACCCCTCTTGCCTGGATGAATGTATCTGTGCCCCTTACAAACCCCTAAGACCCCCCCAGGATCCCTATAGACCGGACGTAGATATCTGTGCACCCTCACGAACCCACTGATACTCCCAGCGAGCCCTACAGCATGGAAGTAGGTATCTGTACCCCAAAATTCCCCAAAGCAACCGCACGACCCCTACAGCCTCGATATAGGTATATGTGCCCCCGCACAACTCCCTAATACCCCCCAGAAACTCCTCCAGCCTGGACGTAGATATTTGTGGACTTCCAGGAACCCCCAAAGCCCTCCCCATGACTTCTCCAGTCCCTACATAGGTATCTCTGCCCCCACCAGCCTTCTAAGACCCATAGGGCCCCCACCAGCCCGGTTATAGCTATGTGTACGCCACACAAAACCCTAAGCTCCCCAGGGCCCCCTCCAACCGGTACGTAGGTATCTGCGCAACCACAAACCCTTAAGTCCCCCAGGGACCCCTCCAGACCATACTTAAGTTTCTGTGACCCTTACCAACTCCTTAAACCCCCAGGGACCACTACAGCATGGACGTATGTATCTATGCTCACCACAAACCCCTAAGCCATCCAGAGACCTCTCCAGCCCTGACGTAGATATTTGTGCCCCTCATGAAGCCCCTAATGCCCACCAGAATGTCTCCAGCCTGGACGTAGCTATCTGTGCCCCCCACGACCCCTAAGTCCCCCAGGGATCTCTACAGTCTCTACATAGGCGTGATGCTCTGTGCATTACCCTGCATGGCCAAATGTTGTCACTGTTCCTCTATGAGAGAAATGCTCTGTGCATTACCTGGTGTGGTCACAAGGCATCAATGTTGCTACCTGCGGGAAATGCTCTGTGCATTACCCTGCCTCGCCACACGGTGTCACAGTTGCTCCATATGGGAAATGTTCTGTGCGTTACCGTGCGTGGCCACATGGTGTCACTGTTGCTCCATGCGGGAAATGCTCTGTGCATTACCCAGTGTGGCCATACGGTGTTACTGTGGCTCCATGCGGGAAATGCTCTGTGCATTACTGTGATGGAGTAGGGACCGTCTGTGTGGGGGATGGGAGAGCAGGGGGTGACTTTAGGACCAGACACGTGCTCAGCCTGTAACCTGAGCTAGGTGGGGGGAGGGGTCAGCACCTTTGCCCGGGAAGCTGGACACAGGAAATGGCCAGCTGGAGGGAGTTGGGTTAGTTCAGTTTCGGTTTTGGTCTGGGTGGTTAGAATTCAGGGATTCCCAAACTGGGAACTAAGTTTCCTGAACCCCTAGAAGGACTTGATTGTGGGGTCCTGCTTGTGCCTCCAAGCTCTGCTGTATCCTTCGCTCCTGTTGTCCAATAAACCTTCTGTTTTACTGGCTGGCTGAGAGTCACTGTGAGTCCCAGGAAGAGGGGTGCAGGACCGGACTCCCCCACACTCCGTGACAGACCCTAAGCCCCTCCGAGACCCCTGCAGCCTGGACGTAGGTATCTGTTCCTCCCACAAACCCCCTAAGCCCCCGAGGGACCTATACAGCCAGAACATTGGTATCTGTACCCCATATAGACTCCATAAGCCCCTTGCGACACTCCAGTGTGCACGTAGGTATATGTGCCCCTCAGAACCCCCCTAAGCCCCCAGGAACCCCTACAGCCTGGACATAGGTATTTGCACTCCCACAACCCCCCTAAGCCCCCCCTCCCGGGACATCTGCAATCTGGACGTAGATATCTGTGCCCCTCACGAAACCTCTAACCCCCCTGGAATGATACAGCCTGGACATACGTATCTTGTGCCCACTCGAACCCCTAAAACCCACTGGTACCCCTACAGCCTGGACATCATAGGTGTCTTTGGCCCCCACAAATCCCCTAAGACTCCCAGGATGCCTCCAGCCTGGACGTAGGTATCTTTGCCCCCCACTAACCTCCTAAGCCCCCCTGGTAACCCTACAGCCTGGATGTAGGAATATGTGCCCCCCACGAACCCTCTAAGCCCCCATGGGACCCCTAGAGCATGGAGATTGTATCTGTGTAAACCCCCAAACTCTCTAAGCCCCCCAGGGACCGCTATGGCCTAGACATAGGTATCTGTGCACCCCAAGGCCCCTAAGATCCCCCGGACCTCTGCAGCCTGGCTGTAGGTGTGACGGTGCTGCCCGTGGGAGCCAGCTCAGCTCACTCAATCAGAGTGAATTGCAAATAAAACAGGGCAGACAAATCCCAAACGCTGCTGGTTATTTCAATACTTAGATTTACCAAGCCAGCACAAAACAGCTTCTGTAGTACCTCACTGGTTACTTAGAAGTTTAAACCACGCAGTTCCCTTAAAGTACCCAGCCTCAGGCCTCCGTCCAGACACACCTGTTAGATATGATGATGATTCCTGAAAATCTTACTTCATCATATAAAAGAAAAGATTCTTCCGATCCCAAGGATCAGCCACATAACCAGGTTCAATTATAACTTAGATTTTACCTAAAATACATGCTATCGCCAATTCTTATTAACTAAGCTAAAATTTATTAGAAAAGAAAAGAGAGAGAGTGAGTGTTGGTTAAAAGATTAATAGACATATAGACTTGAATTCAATTTTTGAGGTTCAGATACAAAGTAGACATGAGCTTGTAGTTGCCAAAAGTCCTTTTAGAAATAGTCCATAGGTTATAATCCAATGTCCATATTCAGGTGGCTCCAGTCAATGACTGGGGATCTCAATCCTTGTGGCTTAAGGTTTCCCCCTCTTGAAACCCAATGCAGATCTGAGATGAAGAAGGATCGTGTCCCAGGTTCTTAAACATTTCCAGCAGCCTTTCAGCCTGAGAAAACAATAGGCTTAACTCTTCTTCCAAACATCCTGGCAATTAGTACATCCATCAAACAGTTCAGATACAGATTACCACAACCTTCAAAGAGACACAGACAATAATACTATTTCACTCAAGTATCATCATAAATGTTAATATTCTTTTTTTGCTCTTTGAATTAAAACTAGAGCAATAGACAAGACTTGTTTGCTGACATCACAAGACCTGAGCAAACACCTCCCCTTCTATATCTAACACTGCAGACTTGCATTTCAAAGCTCTGTTCATTTACATATCTTGTTAACCAGTTTTTAAGGTTCACCCACGGGTCAGGTCAGTCGGTGAGGTGAGTTAATTAACTCTTTCTGGCCCTGTCACCTTTCTATGAGATATTAGATTATACTTATGTCAGGGACTCTAACCCAGACGGCAAAGTTCGTTGTCTGACCACGAGAGAGACAGGCAACACCAGCAAGGTCCGATCAAAAGCTCTTTATTGACAAGTGCACGCATCAATAGAGAGCAGCTCGTCTCCAGAGAGAACCAGCCTGCTCTTTACATCTTAGTATAAGCCTATGTAGACAGTTCCGTCGCGTCATAAATTATTCACTGGAGCAACCCACCCCTTCTTCTAACAACTAGAAACTAGACACCTTTAGTATACATGCATGCCTAAAGTTAGAAATGTAGGGGAGTTAAAAACAAACAAAGAACAAAACCAGGGAGCGAAAACAAGGAGGCTGGGAAACTAGGACTCTTATCAGTTCTTCGAATGAGCTGCCCGAACACAGCACATCTGGTACTATGCCAGGAATGCAGCTTCTCTCTTATCTCACTTTTTCCCAGCGCTTGTGAGACATGCTGCTGCTTCTCAGTGTTTTCCACTCAGGGATTACCCACAAACCTCTGTTAGCCTGACTTTGGTCAGGTTGGCATACCTGGTTTTGTCTGCTATATCTTTATTCAGTCCTAACAATCCCCCCTTTGTCCCTAGAGGACCATAATGGGACTCTTGGGACACATATCCATTTAACAATTGTATGGGGGAGGCTAGTAAACCATGACCCAAGGTCTGAGTGGAGGTCCTTAAAACTAAAAGTGTGATCAAGAGATATAGCATGGAAAACAACAGCAAAATTCTTAATAGCTTGTAAATCTTTGTCAATTAAGCCAGAGTGATTAATAGCAAAGCAACATTTTTCCCCAATGCGAGCACAAGCCCCTCTCTAATTCAGCATTCATGGCATTTAGCACACGTCTATTTTGCAAAGTTACTTCTGCTACTTCATCAGTCTTTCGTTGCAACTTTTGGAAAGCGTCTATTAATGCATTAGCTGTTTTTTTTTCAAGCTCTGCAGAAATATTTACAACTGCTCTCTTGAGCTAAGCCACCCACAATCCAGGAATGAGTGCACGGACAAAAGAGTGGAATCCTGTTTGTCTGACAACTAAGGGATTGGGGCACTGACTATAAATCAGTTAGGTATACCAAGTGGTCTAATTTCCCAGATGTTTCGGTGAATAGTCCAGTCCCATGTGCATCCTCCCCATGGACCCGTCAGGATTCGGTATGTGGAAGCCCACACCCCCCAGTCCAAATGCTTGGAAGGAGCACTGTAAATGTTTACACTTCCACCCAGAAAGTCTTTAGTATATCTCCATGACCACAGATCAGATGGTACTCCTGATGTGTCTGTAAGGGCAGTGGGCCAAGTCTGGTACTCAAGATCACTCCAAATGGCCATCAGCTGGTCATTCAGGAAATTCTGAATCTCCAAACATACTAGATCCCACTGCAATGCCTTCCCAGCCTCAGTGATATTTAATACCATCTTTCCTTGGTGTAGTACTATATTACATTTGTTATTTAACTATTTTCAGGTACTTTTAAAAGGCATTGACATTAATAGCATAGGAGGGGGTTACATTATTAGTCACTGGAATGGTTTCAATACAGGTAAAATTTCCAGTGGCAGAACAAACTCTTCGGGTACTTGTTATTTAAAATCCAATTAGAGAGAGCAATACATGCTGAAGAATTTATCCACAACACAGGGCACAGCCTGTAGAATAAACCCCAAAATCCAATCAATACCACATTCCCAAGCATGGGTCCCTCAAATTTTTTCTGCCAGTGTACAATTCTTTGTTTCTTCACCGGGGTCAGTTCTTAATGTCCTTTCTAGTCAGGAATTCCTGGACTTTAGCAATTTCAGTGGAGTGAGTGTTCCTTCTTCTTTCCCAAAACAGTCTTGGTGCAGCATCATATAGGGGAGAGGTTACTAGCACATCACCCTGTAATGGTTTTGCTTTTTCTAGAAAAATTCAAAGGCACAGTAGATCTGTCAGTGGATAAGGGAGAGGCTACTAGCACTTCACCTTGTACTTTTTCCCTACTGTCCAGAAGGCACAGTGGAGCTAGAAGGTGAAATAGGCTAATCATCAGTAGAAGAATTCTCCCAGTGTGGAGGGGTCTTTTTGCAGTGAGAATCTTGGGTCCAAGCAGTCAGTCTTTGGTACTTCACAGCGGTGTTGGTAGTCATCAGGACTTAAGGGCCTTTCCAGCATGGAGCCAAGGCAGTCTTTCGTTGGTGGACCTTTACATCAATCCCGTCTCCTGGTTCCAAGGAGTGGCAGGGCTGCTAGGGTCTTTGGGTAGCGCTTCCTTACCTGTGAGAAAAAAAACTTAACACATTTCATTAGTGCCTGGCAGTGTTTTTCAGATCTCATAGCTGCATGGGCAAATTCAAGCCCTCCTTTTCCTGGTTGTTAACCAAGTCTTAACTGTGAGCAGTGTCCTTGAATGGAGTCAGTGTCTTATCTATAGCCTGAGCTTGCTATTTTATTTTATTTTATTTTATTTTTTCAGTTAATTCATTCTGTTCTTTGTGCTTCTTCCTTTCTTGGCTTCTTTTAACCTGCAAAGGAAACTTTCACTTTTTACTTATACACCTTTTTCCCAACAATGAACACCTACACATTGTCATTATACAGTACATTAGTCTTATTATTTAATATATGCCACACACACCCTTTTACTAAAATAACCTTATTACAGAGCTTTCGAGCAACAAGCCAGGACAAGCACACCCACTTTGAGGAGTTCACTCAATACAACCTCTAGTCCAATAGCCTTCCACCATCCCCAGCCCTCTGGCTAGAAATCTGAGGTAGCCAGAAAGATCCCAGGTACAATATGGGGAGTGGGTTAACTTTTCATGTCCTTGCTTTCAAAGACTGTTGGTATGCAAATTTTAACAACAATTTTTGCAATTAACAATTTGACCAATAAAGTTTCTTTTCCTTACTTAAGGAAATGCATTAGACTTTAGTATATCACATTCTCCTGATTTATCTAAACACTTTGTATTCCAAGTTGAACAAAACAAGTATCTGCATTTTAATTTAACCTTTTTGTTTGATTTTAAACTAGATTATTTTATAAAAATATTAAACACAAAAATTCCGGCCACAAGACAAACACCACAAGACAGAACATAGAACACAAAACATAATTTCTATTGTGCCAGTAAATGCATGGTACGTTGAATGCTGTTTAGCTGGCATCAGTTTTCTCTGATTATCTGAAAGACAAAAAAACAGAGGTCTACCCCTTCTGGGCAGACAATCATTGCTTAAAATAGACAAATACCCTTGTTGATTTCAGGAAAAACAGAGGAATTATCCCATATTTTATGTGTTTCATAGGCAGCCCAGGTTTCAGTGGCTCCTACCTTATCAGTTAGATAATTTGCATGAATACAGATGCTTTCTGGCTTGCTTTTTACTTTTAACTCTTGCTTTCAAACACTGAAAGAAAACATCACTACTTATAGTGCCCTTACAGCCTAATAAAATTTCAATAACATAGCACTATATATTTTCTTCAGCTAATTTAACTAAATTCTAAATGATTGCTATTAACAATTTCTTTGCCTCAATTTATTTACAAACATTTCAAAGACACCAAGAACTTTCCTCTTTAGCATTTTTACAAAGTTCAACTGCTGTTTCCTCCAGCAACTACAGAGTTAACTTCTCACTCTCCCTTAAATCACTTGCTTGTCTCCCAACAGCCACTTTTATCAACTCAAATCACCATTCCAAGTAAGTTCTGGGTATTTGAAATCCCCATGCTTACACTTACTTACTCCTTCCTTCCACTACACCCTTAAAGTTTTCCAACCTGTTTTCCAATCTCTCTGTCTGTTGCCTGCCCGCCTGGGCCCTGTCCTGCTTTTCTCACTGAACCGTCCCTTCCATAGGCACCAACTTCTTCCACTACCAGTTTAGCTAGGAGGGTGGGCTTCTCAACTAGCCCCCCACCCCTCCTGGTCTCTTCCCTTAAACATTCTTACTCACAAGACTACCCGAGTCCTCCTTCATGAGGATTGCCACCTAGACGAAGACACATGGCCCATTGGGCAAAGGCCATTTACTTAACATATAATTTGAAGGACTACTCTTAGAGGGTTTACCCAGAGACTCATTCATCTGTTTGACACTTAAACAGAAAAGAGAATTACACAGAGAGCAGAGGGAATTACAGTCTAAGCCAGACTTTCCCACTTCTATACACTGACCGCTACAGGGGACAGGACAGAAGGATCTCAATTTAACCTCAGAGCTGTCTCGCACACATGGCTTCCACTCCGAGGAATTACGAACAAGAGGTTCAGTTCCACCCACACTCCTAACACCCAAATGAACAGAGAAAAAAAAACAACAACAGTAACTGGTTAAATAGAACAGAACCAGAACCAAATAGTGTTTCCTTATCCTATTAGGACTCACTTTTACTTATGCAGTTCTCAGCATATAACACCAACAGTACCAAGCAAAGCAAACACAAAATAACAAGGGTAAAACAAATAGATGGTGTAAATTCTGCAGGGCTCCCCCCTTCTTAATTGCTCACCAAACTGTGACAAATTTCTGTTACCAATCTATCCCTCATGTCAGATGATCAGGCTGACACTACAGGATCGTTGGGGGAAGATAAAGAAAACACACCATATAACTGAATTTTAAAGCTTCATTAATAAAATAATAAAACAACAACGGAGAGTGTTGGGAACGCTCCCACATCACTCAGGAAAATATTAATGCCCCAAGCCCGAAGCTCCTTTCATACTTACACACGTACGTCCAGACTGGCCACTTCTGTGTATAATGTTCAGAGGAGGGGGAGAGGTGGAAGGGAGATTATCCTGTATACAGCTTGTCCAGAATTTCCAACATGCTTCTGCTCTTGGGAGGGCTGTTCTTTTACACCCTGGAATCTCCTGCGGCGTCTCTTTCAGAGATTCCAGTCCAGGTCGGCTGCCTGTGGCTTCTTTGGTGTCACCAAGCCACACCGACACCAGGGTCACAAAGGCACACTGTTGGATCTTACTGGACAGTTAAGCTTTGCAAATGTAATTTCAGTTCTGTAACTTGTATTTCCTTTGCTTCGCCTCTGTCTATATTTTTTCCTTCACAGCCAGCTGGGGCCGAAAGCAGCCCCTCCCTGCACCAAGCACAGTCCGCGCCGATTCCTGACCCTGAACGCAGAGCACCCCCCTCCTTCCATCCCGGAGCCAAGATGATTTTTAAATTAACCCGTTCCTTATGTCTTTTTCTTTCTTTTTCTCTTTCCCATTAAACATTCTAGTAGCAATGCTAACTACTTCAGACAAACTTTTCCCTTGCGTACCATCTGGATGCTTTCTAAATCTTTTTGCAATATCCTTTGCACATTGTGACATGAAAACCATTTTAACCATCTCCTTTCCATGATCAGTTTCAGGATTTAAATTCCCATGCTTTTTAACTTCACAAATCAGTCGAGCACAAAAGTCAGAGAGGTGCTTATCTGGATGCTGAACACAAGCAGTCACCTTGCTCCAATTTAGAGTAGCCTCCCCTGCATCTCTAATACCATTCAAAACAGCTTTTAAAAATCCATCCAACTTTGTCTTTTGAGCTGGATTATTGGGATTCCAGTTAGGGTCAGTAATTAGCCAAGGTGCATTCAAATGAGCTGCAGATTTTTCTTTTACTTTTTGTCTTTCATCTTCTGTCATGAGAGTATCTAATAACTGATTTACATTTGCCCAAGTGGGCACATGAGTGAAAAAGATTGTGCAGAACATTCTTTCCACTGCCTCAGGATTGTCTCATAAGTGAGGCATAGTGCACTGCCAGTTAAACAAATTTGAAATTGCAAACAGGGTATGGGTAAAACCATCTCATGTTCCCCAGCAACCAGTAGAACCAGATAAGTTCTCAATGAGGCTTGTAATATCAGAGGTATCTCAGAAACATTCTCTCTCATGGAGTTAAGTAACCTAGTGGGGGTCCACAAGGGCAAGGACAAGGGCTGCTGTAATATTGGGGGTGTTTGAAAAGCAGTCCCTGACCAAGTTTGCAAAAGGCTGGCTGGAGGCTGCACAGAGGGGGTGAGGCTGCCTGATTCCTCTGAAGATGAGGGAACATCACTCTGAGCTCCCCCTTGATTCTCCTCTGTCCCTGAACTGTCCCTAACCTGCTTTTGAATCCTTGCACTCCATCAGACGGGGAAGAACAGGAACAAAATTGTCCTCCTCCCGGTGCGGCTCTGGTGCATATGTTGGGTGATTTTTTTACAAGAGCTCTCCATACAAACAGCTTCAAAAGCTACCCACCCCTCCATGGGTTTATAATTATACCATACAAACAAGTAATCCATTTGTCTCGGCCTAAGATCAACCAAAATATCCCTTAAGGAGTTCCTCCTATCTGTGGAAAAGGTTTCACCCACCGGCCAGTCTCTAGTTGGGGACAAATGAAAGGTAAATGATGGCCATTGGATCCAACACAGATTTCTCATCTTAAATTTAACTAGATCAGCTGTCTCAGAAATCTCTTTCCAATCTCTAAGTATCAGAGACAACGGGGCATCCCCCGGGCACTTACTGCCAACTTGTCTCATTTTAATGAAGGGACTCTAACCCCTCTTCATGAAGGAACTCTAACCCCTCCTCCCCGGGTCGAGGTAAAGGGACTCTAACCCCCACCTCCCCGCGTCGAGCGCTCGCTTACCTCTCCAGGGACTTGAACACTTGGACTGAGACTCAAACCCAGGCTGGGACTCTAACCCAGACAACTTGGATCCTGTGCAAACCTGGACTGGAACTCTAACCCAGACCTGGACTGGGACTCTAACCCAGACCTAAGTAGTCAGGGACCCTAACCCCGACAACCTGGACCCTACTCAATGGGTAGGTGGACGTTGCTGGATTTCCAAGAGTTTCAGCTGGTTCACAGAACACGCCTTATCGCCAACGCAGAGATCAGATCACCAGGCAAGGCTCCTCTAAACTGGAGGATGCGCGCTGCGTTGCCTCAGGGTCCGATCCCCCGCCGGAGAGTCAGACGGGTCCCGGCGGAGTCGCCAAAGATGTCAGGGACTCTAACCCAGACGGCAAAGTTCGTTGTCTGACCGCGAGAGAGACAGGCAACACCAGCAAGGTCCGATCAAAAGCTCTTTATTGACAAGTGCACGCATCAATAGAGAGCAGCTCGTCTCCAGAGAGAACCAGCCTGCTCTTTACATCTTAGTACAAGCCTATATAGACAGTTCCGTCGCGTCATAAATTATTCACTGGAGCAACCCACCCCCTTCTTCTAACAACTAGAAACTAGACACCTTTAGTATACATGCATGCCTAAAGTTAGAAATGTAGGGGAGTTAAAAACAAACAAAGAACAAAACCAGGGAGCGAAAACAAGGAGGCTGGGAAACTAGGACTCTTATCAGTTCTTCGAAGGAGCTGCCCGAACACAGCACATCTGGTACTATG
This sequence comes from Gopherus flavomarginatus, assembly GCF_025201925.1. Taxonomy (NCBI): domain Eukaryota; kingdom Metazoa; phylum Chordata; order Testudines; family Testudinidae; genus Gopherus; species Gopherus flavomarginatus. The sequence goes on along the minus strand of NC_066622.1, from coordinate 52,716,770 downwards.
CCAGGAATGCAGCTTCTCTCTTATCTCACTTTTTCCCAGCGCTTGTGAGACATGCTGCTGCTTCTCAGTGTTTTCCACTCAGGGATTACCCACAAACCTCTGTTAGCCTGACTTTGGTCAGGTTGGCATACCTGGTTTTGTCTGCTATATCTTTATTCAGGCCTAACAATTATAATGTCACAGTCTCGGGGAGTTGACTGCTGCAGCTCCCCGTAGACTCTGCCTGCGCCTCTCACCGAGCTGGAGTACAGCAGGCGAGGGGAGAGCACTCAATGTATTGCATCTACACTAGACGTGATATATCAACCCCCGCTGGATCGATCGCTGCCCACCGATTCGGCAGGTGGTATAGACATACCCCGAGTATCTGGTGATCGGAGCTGGACCCCCGAGAGGGACACATTGAAGGAACTCAGGGGTTAAGGTGCCTCTATTGTCAACTGTCAGGGCTGCTGTGGCTCAGAGGAGGGTGCCTGACTGCCTGGCAGGCTTAGGCGCCGCAAGCCTTGGAGGTGGGAGAAGTGAAGCGGCCACGGCGTGCTCGGGGTGCTCGTGCTCGGAGCAGGGGTGAGCTCGGGCGACGGGGGTGCCGCAGGGCAGAGCAGGAGAGTTGCCACAAGAGGGGAGCCTCAGGGTGGAGGGGGGAGCTGCCACGGGTGGGGCGCCTCAGGGCAGGGGTGCGGGGGGGGGAGGGTGCAAGGTGGAAGTTTTGCCTAGGGCATGAAACTTCCTTGCACCGGCCCTGCCCCACGCCCTGCCTGCAGCCAGCCCTGCACCCCCTGCCCTGCCCTGCCGGCAGTCTGCCTCTGTCTCCAGCCAGCCCTGCACCTTCTGCTTTGCCTGCACCAGCCGCATCCTCCCTGCCCTGTCTCCAGCCAACCCCTGATGCACCCCCCTGCCTGAAGCCAGCCAGCCACGCAGCCCTTGCCCTGCCTGAAGCCAGACCCTACCTCCAGCCAACCCCACATCCACTGGTGCCCTGCACTTCCCAGGGCAGTAACCCTGCACATCTGCTTCAATGAGAGGGGCAGGGAGCAGCTGGGACCCACACATGTGCACACCCTAGGGTGACCAGACAGCAAGTGTGAAAAATCGGGACGGCGTGGGGGGTAATAGGATCCTAGATAAGACCCCAAAATTCGGACTGTCCCTATAAAATTGGGACATCTGGTCACCACAGCACACCCCCAGGACTCCTGAGTTCCATTGCTGGGTTTCCTATTGGTTCCTCTGCTGGTTGTTTTCCTTTTTCTGGGGACTTTGGGCAAGTTGCTCCCCACTCTCGGGCTCTGTCCCCAGCAGTCAAATGGGGATTTCATACCTTCCCGCTATTGGAAAGTGCTGGGAGAATCCCCCAGCAAAAGCTGCTCTGACAGTGCTAAGCAGCATCTGACCATTCAAGGTCGGAGCTCACTGCCCAGGAGGAGTGCTTGGCTCTGGGGTTTCACTTCAGCCCAGTGTAGAGAGAGAGCCCTAACCATGGAGTTTGGCTCAAGAAGACCAAGTCTCCAATTTGTTAAGGGTGTTTTGAATTTCAATCCTGTGCTCCAAAGTGCTTGGTGTCAGTTGTAAACTTTAGGAGCATGCTCTCCACTCCATTTTCCAAATCATTCATGAAAATATAGAATAGTACCTGACACCGGACTGATCCCTGCCAGACCCACTAGGTTCACCCTCCCCGTTGGGCAGCTAAACATGGAGAAGGGCTCCTGGAGTCTTGGCTTTCAAACAGCTCTGCACCCACATTACACTGATTGCAGCTGGACTACATTTCCCTCGTTTGCTTCTGAGAATGTCCTATGGGACTGTGTCGAAAGCCTTAGTAACACCAAGCTACATCCCATCTATTGTTTACTCACCTCTACCAGGCCCAGAACCCTGCCAAAGAAGGAAAGAGGATTGGTTTGGAATGATTTGTTCTTGACAATTCCACGCTCACTAGTCATAAGAACCAAATCATCCTGTAGGTGCTGCTGACAAACTGAGTGTTTAAGAATGTATTGCAGGATCTCTCCAGCTATGGCAGTCAGGCTAGCTAGTCTGTAAGTCCCAGAGGTCTTTTTGTTCCCCTTTGAAAGATAGGTCCTGTCTTGTTCATGGATGGGAAGATGTTCTTTTTCAGGGGTCTCAGACGAGAACTGGGGCACAACACCTGGTTTGTTAAGGCCACAAAAACGGAGGCAGGAACCTCTTCTCTGCTGCTGGCAAAGAACCACAGGTACCTAAAAGATAGGGACTCACATCTTTGAATGGGCTTTAAAAAGGCAGTGGTTAATAAGTTTGGCCCCGACCATTTCTTGTTTCCACAGACTAGACATTTTAGCAAACTTTAGAATTCCTTGGTGCTAAACACTGTGAAACTCCCCTTTCTCCTTCACAGAGGGCTTTAATACCCCTTATCTCACTTGGGCTCTAAACTGCCCATAGTTCGAGAACTGTTCCTGTTCCGATTGGACAGATGGGAGAAGGGAAGTGACCTACCCAAGGCCTACACAACAAGGCGATGGCAGAGCCAGAAAGAGAAGCAACCAGTTCTGACTCCTGTTCTAACAGATGAAAACACCCCAGCGCCCAGGAATCGAGATGGTGGGAAAATTTCATTCAAACCGTTTCTGTCCGAAAATCCCATTTAGACTAAACCAGTTTGTTTCTCAGAATCATAACAAGTGGGATGAAAGATCTTTGCAAAAATATTTTCTTGCAAAACAAAAGCATCTTCTCTTTGTCAGAGTGTGTTAAATTGTCTCCTCGCACACAAAGAGGAGACACTTACATCTCAACCATTAGATAAGATGCTTCACTCTGAGCTAAGTCGTTGCTACTATTAACAATTTCAAAATAAAAAAATACAAATAAAATAGACGATTTCAGCTAATCTATTATGTCATAATCTGGGAAACTTCATATTATGCACTACTTCTAGTGACACTCCCAAATGGATCCGCATCCTTCACCCACCCTGAGGTAGGTAAGAGCGGATCATTATTATCCCTACTTGAAAGAGGGAGAAGCTCAGGCTGAGAAAGAAGAATTGACTTGTCTTAGGTCACACAGCCCGTCAGAGGCAATGTTGGGAATAGGACCGAAGAGCCCTGTTTTTCAAACAAACCATTGGATCTTGAATTTCAGACATTGAATGACCTGAATACTGTGCTCTCAGATGAGCTCCAGACCAACAACAGTGACAGTAATTATTCAGCAAGTATTTGAGGAGAACTGCAATGTTAGAGGGAATCATCAACTGCTCAGAGACAATTAATGCAGAGAAGCAGCAAAATTAATCAAAGATAGAACTGGTTCTGACTTATTTACTTGATCTTAAAAGAGAACAACAAGGACCTGAGTCTCCTCCCTGTCAACATCCCCCTGCTCAACCAATCAGGGTAGAGACGGAGGACGGGAGGCTGAGGGTTCTCACCAGAGAGCCCAAACGATGGCCCAGGTCACCGGTGGGGATAACTGCCCGAGCACTATTTCAGTCCCACATTTTTGGGTGGACCTTCCATAGTGGGAGCTGCAGAGGACTTCCCTGCAACACACACACACACACCTCCGTCCTGTTGTTGGGAAGGGAACAGGAGAAAGGACAAAAGAAGCAAGAGAAGAAGAGGAGGGAGGGATGGAGGAAGAGGTGAAACAAAAAGGACAAACCCTAATGTCCCCAGCGATTCTAAGGGACAAAATCCCAGGTGCGCAATAAAATTCTGCCTCAAGCTCGTGTTTTCCATGCCTAGAATTCACTTGTCACCAGATAGATCAGACTGAACAGGTTTCAAACCTCCAGGAGGCTCTTACCTTCTAAACAGGGACGGCTGTTTTCTAGTAAAATCACTACAAGGGAAGGAGGAAACTCGAAAGAGGTTCCTCCTGGCGCTCACGTCCATGACCCCAAATAATCTCTCAGTCCTCAAAGAGAGACCTGGAGAAGGAAACGTGCTGAAGCAAAGCCACAGAGGTCTCTGAGGTTTCCCTGGCCCCTCGCCCCTGTCCTGCCTGGCTGATGTCAGCATCTCTCTGTGAGGTCACCACCTCCCCACCACCTTTGACCAATAGTCTGAGGTCCTGCAAAAGGCCTTTGTGATGTCACTGCCACACCCTTCCCTTGCTGGGCTAATGTCCTGCCCCTGGCCAGGCACTTTGGAGGTTTGGGCTACTCCCTGTGGATCACCCCACTCAAGGAGCGTTCGTTCTAGGCAGCAAGCCGGCTAGACAGGAAAACATCAGACGCTGCTCCCAATGCTACACTCAGTTTTTCAGAAATTAGTCGACTTCATGGTCAGAAGACACCATTAGAGCATCTAACCTGCATATCACAGGCCTCCTGTATGACATAACAGCTACTTTGGGGGCAAACACATTCCAGAAAGGCATCTAGTCTTCATTAAATGACATCAGGAGATGGTGAATCCACCACTTTCCTTGGTAGCTTGCTCCTGTGGTGAATCATCCTCGCTGTTGACTATTGTGCCTCAGTTGTAATATGAATTTGTCTCTTTTCACTTTCCAGCCATTGGGTCTTGTTATGCCTTTCTCTGCTCCATTCAAGAGCCCGTAAATACACAATCTTTTCTCTCCGTTAAGGCCCTTCAACATTTCAATGAAATCACCTTTCAATCTTCTTTTGATAAGCTAAACAGGTTGAGCTCTTTCAATAGCTCACTGGAAGGCATTTTTCTCCAGCCCTCAGAACATTTGGTGGCTCTTTGCTGCCCTAGCTCCAATTTCACAACATCTTTTTCAAATGAGGATACCAGAACTGGAGGCAGTATAAAGGTTGTATAAAGGTAAAATTAAATAGGTTGCAGAGGAGTTTTTTTTAATTTCGGCTTTTGTTGCTAAAAATTTTGTCTCTCTGCGGTGAGAAAAAACACTCCCCGAATGCCAAAATTTGAGCCATGAAAAGCGGCAGTGTGAACAGCGCATCATAAGTGGAGCTGTGCTCCCGGTGACAAAGCTCCTGCCCCTCATTGGAGGTAGTTTGGCTTTGTTGCAGGGGAAGCTCTCTCTCAGCGATAAGGACGGCCACACAGCGCACCTTACAATGGCACGGTTAGAGTGGCACAGCTGCACCGTGGTAAGGTGCGCGGTGTAGACACAGCCTCAGAGCTGGGGAAAGCCAACAGGCGCTGAGGAGCACAGGGTTCAGACAGAGACATCCGTTAGGAGAGGAACTATTCACAGGGATTCTCTATAGCCTAGTAAGGTGGAGAGGATGGAAGATGATAATGTACAGGTAGGTTCTGATGAGAAACAGTGAAATGAAAGAGTCTCCCTCAATTACATCATGTAATAGCAGACAGCTAAAATGGGACACATTTTAGAAGTGCTTAAATACAAACGCTAAACGTCTAAGTACTAAGACTGGTGAATTTGAGTGCCTGGTATTGAGTGACGATATTGATAGAATAGGCATCACAGAAACCCTTGCATCCCCTCCTGCACCCACATGGGGAGACTGACCTGTGTGCATGGAGCAGCTGGCATTGCTGCCCCCCACTCCTCCCTGGAACGCTGCTCATCTGGGCACCCCTAGGGGTTGTGGGATGTGGGGGCAAGAAGTGAGATCATCCGAGCTCCCTGCATCCAGGTCACTTTCCTCAGCCGGGCTGCATAGCGGGAGGGCAGAGAGCACCAGCTTCTGATGCTCCCCTCACAGCACAGCCCAAGTGGGAAAAGTGACCAGGACGCATGGAGCACATAGGGTTGCTCCTTACTCCCCTCAAACCTCTATGGACCCATGGAGGAGCATTGGGGCAGGGGAGAGCAGTGAGCACCTTTGCACTGCCACACGGTGCCCTTTGACCCCTGGAGCCCTGGGCGGCTATTGGGGGGCACCACCCCTAAGGCCGGCCAGGCTCCCCAGAACGAGCAGCAGAAAACACAGAGACTGGCCACACACTGAGCAGTGGTAGCCTGGGCGGCTCGTAATGGAGGCTCAGGGGGGAGGGGCGTCATAACATTTTTTCCCAGATTTGGACCTTAGCGTCCAAAATATGGGTGTTAGCATGAAAACCTCCAAGCTTAGTTACCAGCTTGGACCTGGTAAAGCTGCCACCAGCCAGGGATTTATACAGTGCCTGGCTCGCTGTGGTCTCCCCAAAACCTTCCCCGGGGACCCCCAGACTCAGATGCCTTGAGTCTCACAACAAAGGGGAATAAACCATTTCCCTTCCCCCTCCTCCCCTCCAGGTGTTCCCTCCCTGGGTTCCTGGAGAGATATACAGAAGCAAGCTCCGTGAATCTAAACAGAGGGACTCCCCCCTCCCTGTTTCCAGTCCTGGAAATAGAAGTACCAAGATAGCTAATCTCTCTTCCCCCTTACCCAGAGGGTATGCAAAGTCAGGCTAGTAAATCTAACACAACGAGATTTTCCCCCTGAATTCTTCCTCCCACCAATTCCCTGGTGAGCTGCAGACTCAATTCCCTGGAGTCCCCACTAAAGAAAAAATCCAACAGGTCTTAAAAAGAAAGCTTTATATAAAAAGAAAGAAAAGGACATAAAAATGGTCTCTCTGTATTAAGGTGACAAATACAGGGTTATTTGCTTAAAAGAAAAAAATGAATAAACAGCCTTATCCAAAAAGAATACAATTTAAACATTCCAGCAACTACACACATGTAAATACAAAAAAACCCAATATAAACTTATTGTCTTATTATCTTTGTACTTACAACTTGGAAACAGAAGATTAGAAAGGCAGGAGATAGAAAAATCACTCTCATAGCCGAGACGCCACAGACACAAGACAAAGAACAAAGAACTCACACACAAACTTCCCTCCACCCAGATTTGAAAAAGTCTTGTTTCCTGATTGGTCCTCTGGTCAGGTGTTTTAGGTTACTGGTGTAACCCCTTTATAGGTAAAAGAACATTAACCCTTAGCTATCTGTTTATGACAAGGGGGCTCAGCCTCCCCAAACCTTGCACTGCCAAGGGGACAGTGGGGCCCATGATCAGGGGCCCTGGCCAAGTTAGGTCCCCCTGGAAAAGTCTCCCCTATGTCAGCCCCAGGGCTGGAGGAGCTCCCACTCCCTGCTACAGCCCGGGGGCTGCAGCAGGGGCACAGAGCTTCTCTGGTCTCAGGGCCACAGCGAGGCAGGGGTAAAGGAGTGATAGGGTGGGGCTGGTGGGGGAAGGGGTGGAACAGAAGTGACAGTGGATGGGGCCATGGGTGGAAGGGGGTAGAGCCACAGACAGAAGGTAGGGGCATGGTTCTGGTGCTGGGGCCCCCACACTTGTTCTCCCTTTCCCGGGGGTTTGGCATCACTAGCCCCAGCTTAGCGAGTAGGGTTCAGTGGTCCCCATAATGTGGGGTGCGACTCCTAGGGGGACACAGAGGAACATTCATGGGGGCACCTCAGGACCTGAGCCAGCCCACATAGAGGGCAGGAAGGGAGCACCACTCTGCCACAGCTCTTCCCCAACCCCACTCTCAGCCTGAGACTCTGGCTCCCAGCCCGGCGTCGACCCCTTTACCCCTGTCCGCACCCCTCACCCCAGCAAGCAACAGCCCCACTCCTCCCAGCCCCGGTTCTTGACCGTGGCTTCCGAGGGGCCACAGCCATGGCTAAGAGGGCACAATGTGAAATGTTTGGGGACCACTGCTTTAGGGTGACGTCCTCAATCACTTCTCTGCAGTCCAATAAAAGCTATTCCTCACTCACCTACCCCTCCATCAGGACGGACTAGGTATGTTCTGCTGCCCTTCACTCATACAGGAAGGAGAAGAACATTTCATTCCACTCAATCCTAAAGTCATTTGTAACCCAAGACCATCCCAAACTGGTCATTTTGGGGAAGCGGCCCCATCATGCTGCATAGCTAGGCAGAGTAGGTGTGTCTATGCAAACACGGTCTGTTCCTGAAGTCTTTCCCCAGCTCCTCACTAGGTGAGAGAGGGGAGCTCATTCAGACCCTGCTTTCGCTTAGTATTTAAAAACTCCTTAGTGTCCCTATCTCTGCCGGCCTTAGATTTCTCCTCCTGTCCGTTTTTTGACAGCTCAGATGAGGTGACCGAGTGGTTAAGGTGATGGACTGCTACCCCATTATGCTCTGCCTGCAGGGGTTCAAATCCCATTCTCATCAGAGGCATTTAGTCTTCACCCTCCTTTATAGACAACCATCTCCCCCTTTGGTACAATAACAGATCAAACAATGTTGCTTGTGTTACCCAAAATTGGGTCAGTTAGTAAGCTTAGAGAGGACTAATAATGCCCCTCCCCCCCAGAGTTTGGCAGAAAGCAGCACATTTATTAGCTTGATAGCTAAGCTCAAAAGAAGGGATGGGGGAGGGTGTCACACTCATACTCACGCTCGCAGGACAGACCTGGCAGTGGAGATGTCAGGATCCTTTAAGGTAAGTGTCCCACAGCGCAGCGATGGACAGTGCGATGAAGATCAGTCTCCCTGAGGTGCAATAGAATGTAACACAGCGAACCACTGGCCAGATGGGCCGGGTGAAGGGCATTCACTGGAGGTACAAAGGAGAGTGGGAAAGCCACTTCACAGGCATTCAAAGCGGGAAAGGACACAAGCTGGGGGAGTTTAACAGACCTTTTGAGCATACAGGTTATACAGAGCATACAGATCACTGCTGCTCCTACAACGTGATAAGTTCTCAAGCAGCATGTTTCTTACTTTGCCCATCTGTCAATTTTGATGATTATTGATGGAAATATTTTGCCATTGGGTTGTGTGTTTACACAGAAATTGACATTTACCAACAAATACACAATCCTTCCAAGCCTGCCTAGTCTGCAGTTGATGGGTTTAGAGGGACACATTCACTCTTCCAGGTCCCCATTCCAGGCCTGTGCTCTCCAGGTTGTCAACTTCCCGCACTGCTGGGATCCTTCCCTCATCTCCCCGCAAACCACTGCCCCACTCCCACTTCTGGGGTCCCCTCCCTACACTGTCTAACTCCACTGCTGGCAGGATCCCTTCCTGTTCCTTTCATTTCCTGCCTCCACTCTGGGCAAAAGCTCTGCACTCTTCCCACACCAGAAGTTGAACCCAGGCCACCTGGGTGAAAACCAGGAATCCTGACCACTAGCCCATATGGGACTATTGTTGCATCTGACAAAGTGGGTATTCACCCACGACAGCTCATGCTCCAATACGTCTGTTAGTCTATAAGGTGCCACCGGATTCTTGGCTGCTATTATTACTACAACTCAGGCCTTGGCTACACTGGAGAGTTACAGTGCAGGTGGTGGCTTTACAGCGCTGTAACTTACTCCCCGTCCACAGTGGCAAGGCACATACAGCGCTGTATCTCCCTGGCTACAGTGCTGCATGTGCTCCACCTCGACGAGAGGAATAAAGAGAACAGAGCTGGTGATGCAGCGCTGGGGTGCCAGTGTAAACAGTGATTAATCTTACTACGCTGTCACTGACCTCCGGAACCTTCCCATAATGCTTTTAAGTAGAGATAACGCTCTTTGTTTTGGTGTGATGCCTCTATTTGCTTTGTTGTGAGCTGAAGGCTCCCGGAGCTGCTTATCTAAAAACCAAACACAGTTACTGTTTGCAGTGAATGAGCAGAGGAAGGGGGATCCCTTTGGAACACCCACAGCTGGTGTTTGCTTGAGGAGAGAAGCAGCCGGGTGGGCACGGGGGGGGGTCTGTTTTGGATCAGCGGTTTATCTGGGGGGTGCAGGGGGTGCAGCAGGGGCTGGCTGGGGATGGGCTGGCTGCAGGCAGGGCAGGGGGTGCACGTACAGGGGGTACAGCCCATCCTCTGTGGTGAGTGCCTCCTTCTCCTTCTCCTCCTCCCCCCTCTCCCTCTAGGGTAGCAGCAGCAGCCTGGGGCTTGGGGGCTATTTCAAGGGCCCGGGGCGCCCCTGCTTCCACTGCCCCAGCTCTGTAAATAGCCGCGGGAACCCTGGGGAAGCGGCGGGGCTCCAGTGGCTATTTAAAGGGCCAGGGAGGTAGAAGCAATGGGAGTTCTGGACTTTTTAAATAGCCCCCAGAGCCCCGCAGCCATACCCCAGGGCTCCAGCAGCAGGGCTCTAGTGGCAATTTAAAGGGCCTGGGCTTCCAGCCCCTGCTGGGAGCCCCAGGCCTTTTAAATTGCCCCCTGGGGAAACTGGGCCACCCTGGTACAGCGCACTGGCTTTTGCTGGTACTGGGGCTTGGGTGCGGGGTCCTCTTAGGAGCGAGGCCGATTCAAGGGAATTGGTTAAATTGGCCTAAAGCCGGCCCTGGTGGCTGGGATTTAAAGAGCTCTGAGCTCCCCGCCCGCCTGCCCAGAGCCCTATAAATCCTGGCCGCGGCTGAGATTTAAAGAGCTCTGGGCTCCCTGCGGCTGTGGGCAGCTCAGAACCTTTTGAATCCCGGCCACGGCTGAACTTTAAAGGGGTTTGGATTCCCCGCGGCTACGGGCAGCCCAGAGCCCTTTGATTCCCGGCTGCGGGACGCACAGTGAGACTTCACGGGCCGCACGTTGCCCGTGGGCCGTATGTTGTGCAGGCCTGGCATGGAGGGGCAAAATAGGTAAGAAATTTCCGTGGCCTGTCACTAGCAAATAGTAGCCAGCATGGATCCTGCCAGAGGTGGCTACATCTTAGCACTGTGGGAAGCAACCCTTCACAGAGACCATTTGTCTTGTGGTTTGGGATACTTCTCAAGACATGCTGCACTCAGAGTGACCCCCTCATCCTGTGCCAGCTGGAGAAAAGAAAAGGAGCCAGCCAACTCTCCCACTACCAGCTGCGAACCACTGATCCCCAAACAGGGGGAGGCCTCTGACTTTGATGTGTATTAAATATCAGGCTGTTCTCTTTCTTTGGCAAATATCTAACAGAGCTAAAAGAGGAAACAAATGATCCTCAAAGGAGAGGGGAAAGACAATCACTGGGAAATATAATCCCCTGCAACATCCAGAATGGAGAGCGACTCAGGGCAACAGGTTCCCCCGAAGGAAGAAGTTTTTGGGATTTAGAAACATAAGGAACAGCACAAAACTTGAGAGGATTGTTAATTGACATTTGATAATGACACAGAGGGAAAACCTGAGCTTTCAAATCAGTGTTCAGAAATGAAAGACAAAGGGTGGAAATCAGAGATTTTGGATCCATTTTGCAAATTATAGAGAGGAAAGTGGAAAATCAGAGGGATTTTATATCAGTTGTTGATAGGAGGTAAAATCTGAGTGTTTCACATGAATACTTGGTAAATGAATAAAGAGGAAATGGGCAACATTTGCAAACATTTTGTGTTCAATAATCTGAGAAAAGGTGTAAATCTGAGATTTTCTTATTATTTTATAATTAGAGACAGGAAAATCTCAGGGCATATTCAATTAGAAATAGACAACTAGAGAGAAGTGGGGCAAATGTTTAGGTTATTTTATTTGAATCTTTGAGATTTGCAAAGAAATTGTGTCACAAACTGCATATTTGATAACATGAGAGGAAAACACCAAGATCTGAGGGGAGAGAGTCACTTTCCTGTCAGGGCCCAGTGCTCCCTCCCCCTCCCCCTCCGGGGTCTCTCACTCACTGGGGGCTCCAGGCGGGGCTGGTGCGGTCAGAGCCTGGGGCTGCCTAGGGGGCAGGTCCCAGCTGGAGAAAGCCCCTCCCCCCCGGCCAAGATAAGAATGTGCTACTGGTAGCAGCCTGGGGCTGGACCCTCTCTATGGGGGACACTTGCTCCCCCCTCCCCTTCCTGGCCCTTCCCACGCCCTGTTGCCAGCAGAGAGTGGCCCCCCCAGCCCAGCCCAGAGGTGTCCCTGTCTCAGGCCCCCCCCCAGCCTCTGCCCAGTTCAGAAATCACTCGGGGTACCATTTCCCACCTACACAAGGACAAATCACTGCAGGTGAAAATGGGAGGAAACACCCCAAACCTGAGATCTGAACTGGCCATTGGCAAAGGGGAGAGAAAATGGGGCACAATGGGGGGAGGGGAACAGGGAACTTCTCAGGGGTTTGAGGGAAGGGGGTGTCAGCCTGGATGTTGCTTGTTGCTCTCTAGGGAGAAAGGGGGCAGGACAGGAGAGGAGGGGGGTCTCCACGGAGGGGGCAGTGGTAATTCCGAGGGGATCTCAGCCCTCCCTTTTTCTCCCCGCTCCTCAGGGGTCACCTGCTCTTCTCCCCTCGCCCCCCGGCCATGTCCCGGCTGCACAGACATTTTCCATCCATCCCTTTCCCAGGTCTCCCCCCTCCGCAGCCCCCGCCCAACCCCACGCAGGGGCTGCTAGGTGTAATGCATGTTCAGTAGGGATTTCTCCCCTACTAATGCTGGGGTGTCCTTCTCCTATAGGTTAGTCTACTAATGATCTCATCTTGGTGCCATGTGTGTCAGTTCATTGCCACGGCACTCATGTGCTTAGACATCTGAGGATGCTCTATAGAAAAGCTCCTTGAGTGGGGTGATCCACAGGGAGTAGCTCAAAGCTCCAAAGTGCCTGGCCGGGGCAGGACATTGGCACAGCAAGGGCGGGGTGTGGCAGTGACATCACAAAGGCCTTTTGCAGGACCTCACACTATTGGTCAAAGACTATTGGTGAGCAGGTGGTGACCTCACAGAGAGATCCTGACATCAGTCAGGGGCCAGGGGCTAGGGAAACCTCAGAGACCCCTGTGGCTTTGCTTCAGCAAGTCTCCTTCTCCAGGTCTCTGTCTGAGGACTGAGAGAGTATTCGGGTTCATGGACGTGAGCGCCAGGAGAAACCTCTTTCCAGTTTTCTCCTTCCCTTGTAGTGATTTTACTAGAAAACAGCCGTCCCTCTTTAGAAGGTAAGAGCCTCCTGGAGGTGTGAAACCTGTTCAGTCTGATCCATCTGGTGAGAGTTGAATTCTAGGCATGGAAAACATGAGTTTAAGGAGGCAGAATTTTATTCCGCACCTGGGATTTTGTCCCTTAGAATCATGGGGACATTAGGGTTTGTCCTTTGTGTTTCACCTTTTCCTCCATCCACCTGTCCCTCCCTCCTTTCTCTTCATCTCTTCTTTTGTCCTTTCTCCTGTTCCCCTCCCAACACCAGGACGAGTGTGTGCGTGTGTGTTGCGGGGGAGTGCTCTGCAGCTCTCACTGTGGGAGTTCCACCCAAAAATGTGAGACTGAAATAGTGCTCAGGCAGTCAGGGCTGGATTAACCTTTTGTTGGCCCTGGCACCAAACATATTTGTGGGCCCCAGTATAGTCATTGTGGGCTCCGAGTGTGGGCCTGGTGGGGCAGTGCCATTAGTGCCTTTGTATACCCGGTACTGAACCTCAGAGACATTTTTCATTTTGATCACACACCTCTCCATGACTATATGCATTGCCATACACAGCTCCCTCAGCCCGCGGGTTTTCTTATTGAGCTGTACACCCATGTGGGTTTACCAGTGTCCACAGTGAGCAGAACTTTCATAGTGACCAAGGAAACTCCCCACAGATTTATCTCTTTACTCATTCAGACCTTCTCTAGCCATGTCTCCAGTACCCCCCCATGTCACCAGTCACTGCATGTGGTCCTAGTCTCAGCTCAAAGTCCTAAAGCCAGCAGACACCTGATCAGTTCTGACAGATCCCTCCCTCAGCCCCCATCTTGCCATGTGAGCAAGCCACCGGCAAACACCATTTCCCCAAAGTGAGGACTTAGCCCTTGGGAATCTGAAGACACCAGCGTCTCTCCCTCTGCTCCAATCTATGTGCTAGTCTGCTACCTGGTCACCACCACCTCTCCCCATACTTGTTTCCTTTCTACTTTGGACATGCTCCCAACCAGCTGGAAGCTCCCTCTGCAAGCCTGACCTGCTCCCGCCTTCCCTGCTCCCCCGACATTCCTTTCCTACTGGTGACCTCTGTTCCTTGAGGTTAACTCCAGTGTCTTTAGGTGCTCTAGCTTAATGGCCCCAGGAGTCATAGAGCCACTTGTAGTTTCTCTAGCTACAGCCATGGGGCAACTGCCAGAGGCCAGCCTTAGACAGCTGCAGCTACTAGCCGCAGGAGCGGAGGCAATGCCAAGGCTGAGCATGCTTGAACCTTGCAAGGGCAGCACTAGGGACTCTAAATCCTCAGCACTGGCCCTAGGCAGCTGCAGGCTCTGGAGTTAGGCACTTTCCTCCTCTAGGTTCCTGCATGGTTACAGAACTGCAGTAAAGTGGAACAATTATCAGCTTCTGTGATTGGAAGATGTCTGGATCCATCTAATAAGACCGTCCTACATAAATGAGGAAAGTTGAGGTGCCTTTATTATTCTTTTGTTCCATTCTTTGTTTCTATGGGGAATTTGCCTGTGCAATATCACTGTCTTCCTTTTAAACAAACAAAACTAAAAAAAAAAGTGTAATGGCTGTTGAAAATAGCAATTCCAGCCCTCGTTAGCACTGTGAAGACCCCAACGTTTGTTGCTCAATTTTCTCCTACTTTTTCTACAGTAAATGACAGTGGATCAGCATATTTGATTTGGGAGAAATGAAGTAACAGCTGCCCAAATTGAGCTTGAGCACTCCTGATTTTGAGGTGTTCAGATCTGGAAGGCAGGGGCTAGATTCCCTTTATGAATATTAGATACATCTGGAAAGGAAAAGTCAATTTCTATTTTCATGGCTCAGAAGTGGAAATCCTCCTGTCCTGTATCTGAAGCTGTCCAGGTCCAGTAGAGCCTCCCCTTCCTTCCTTACCATTTTACCTTCTGGTGGGATCCACATACCTCCCTTGCCCAGCTTCAGATAGAGAGGGGCCCTGTCCAGTTAGTCCACCCAGTTCCATCTTTGGGGGCTGCCAGGCGAGGTCACACCAGCATCCCTAAGCCTGTCTGGGGAAGTTTTCTGAGGGTGCTACCTGGGCCAAAGCCTTCTACTCCTTGATCACACCTCTTCCCTACTCACAGGTGGCACCCCCTTCTAGCAGCCAGCCAGCCCCCCAGCCCCAGCAAGCTGCAGCACATGGAGTCTCACAGCTTCCCCCCTCCCTTTCCTGTTGATAGCAGCCAAGGGAATGCTGGGAAATGTTCCTTCTCTGCTCTAAGGCAGGGAGCTGGTCAAGGAACTACAGCTCCCAGGGCCCTATGGGGTCTCAGCTCCCCTACTGAATCCAGGCTGCTCTGAGGCTCCCTTTCTGCAGAGGGGAGGAAGTTACTGTTACAGGTCCCTTCAGAGCTTGGGCCTAGCACTATGGCACCATTTCAAATCCAGTACTGCTCCCAACTCTATCCAGCTCTGCTGCTGGCAGGATCCCTTCCCATTCTTTTTGTTTCCTGTCTCCCCTCCAAGGAGAAACTCTGCATTGTTCCTGTGTGGGGAATTGAACCCAGGCTGCCTGGGTGAAAGCCAAAAAACCTAACCACTAGACCACATGGGACTTCCATAACACGTTTACATGTTCATATTCAATAACACAATTAAACGTAGCCATTCAAAGTAGCCATTTAAAAGAAGCCATTAAAAAACTTCAAAAACAGACTTCAAAGAGAAATTGCAGAGTTACAACTGATCTGCAAACTTAACACCATTAATTTGAGCTTGAAGAGGGACTAGGGGTGACTGGCTCACTACAAAAGCAATTTTCCCTCTCTTGGTATTGACACCTCCCTGTCAATTACTTGGAGAGAGCCACATCCACCCTGACTGAATTAGCCTTCAACACTGGTTCTCCCCTTGTATGGTAACTCCCTTTACATCATGTTCCAATATATATTTATGCCTCTATCTGCAATTTTCACTCCATGCATCTGAAGAAGAGGGCTTTTTACCCATGAATGCTTGCGTCCAAATAAATCTGTTAGTTCTTAAGGTGTCACCGGACTCCTCGTTGTTTTTGTGAAATAAAAGCAAAATGCACTCTAAGCTGATCTTAACCCTTTCAATGCCCTTACAAACTTAGATGCTTCTCACCACAGGCCGGCTGGTGGCTTTTCAGCCAGGCTCTCCCCTTTCGTCAGCGCTTCAGCTGCTTTATGTGGGGGTGTCTGTAGATGTAGGTGGACGAGAGAGAAAAAGCATGGCAAATGTCTCTGCTTTTATCATGTCCTTTCTTCCCTCTTGGCTTTGCTCCCCCTTCAGAGTCAGGTGAGCATCACTGCGTCTCTCCAAGCAAGTCTGAGCAATTCCCCTGGGGTGTCCTCTTGCAGGTAAGTGATTGCACTGTAGCTCCCTTGCTGAACAATGGCTGTTGATGGGTTGTTTGACACCCTGTCCGGGTGTTGGTTACTTTCCTTGCTGTTGTCACTGGGGAGCTAATATTTGGCTGACTCCCCCACCTTACAGCATAGTGATAACCACACTGCACAATTCTCATAACTTCATATGCATGAATGGTAAACATCTATGGGTAGAGAAATGACTTTCAGCAGATCATATCCTTTCCCCTGATACCTTACAAGGCATGCTCTGTATATAAGATCACGATTATATGAAAATGAGGAATATGGGGGTTACAGCACACTCCCCCAAAGGTACAGAATGTCACACTGAGATTCTATTTTCATTTGTTATGTAACAGCATTAAAGAGATCCAGTGACTGACCAATGGCATTTTCAAGTGCTAAAATGGCAAGCGCTGTTGGTCTCTCATTGGCCATCAGCGACTGAAGATACGGTTTAATGAGCCAGAGCTTCAAGGCGAGGGTGGCTCTGTCCACTGCCTTCCGTTGCGCTGCTGGGCACCAAGTCCCTGGCGGTCAATATGTGAAGCTGGGAGAAGAGAGTGGGGTGGCAAGCGGTGGTAGAACTTTTGCCACCAGGGTCTAGCTGTCTAACTTCCTCTTCGTACTGCTGGGCCCCCGTTGCCTTCAGGTAACACAGGAACTAAGGCAGGAATAGGGTGAGGAAGCAAGTAAAGCCGAGCAAGGAAGGCAAAAGTTAATCTTATCTTCATGGGCAGCTCGCAATGACGTCCTTTTTCTGTGCCACAGCTGACAACAACATCCCAGACAGAAAAGTAACAGGCCAAAAAGAAACCTAGCAGCTGCTGAAACAGTTCAGCTGGGAGCGTGCTAGACTAACAGGCTCTTCTATCCTCCTTTATGCACGGGCGGGATGTTTTCTGAGAGTGTAGCAGTTCCTTTAACTGCCACGAGTCCCTCATTTCAGGCTATGCAGCAGGAAAAGACAGCATGGGCTTCTGCACCGAGTTGGCCCACCTGACCTTTCATTCTTCTCTTGCTCTTTGTCAGCAAGGAGAAGAAAAAGAAGCTCTCCCTCAAGCTGGAGTCACACGGGCGAGGTAAGGACGACTTCCTGAGTGCTGGCTCCAGTCCTCTGCCCTGCCAGCTGACCTATCGAGGGGCTACCACCACATTCTCTAGATTTGTCCATCAGTCTGTGCCAGAGTGAGCAACAACCCAGTAGGTGGAGTTTCTGTAGTGTAGTGGTTATCACATTTGCCTAACACGCAAAAAGTCCCTGGTTCAAAACCAGGCAGAAACATGCTGGTTTCCTTTTCCCAGATCCCCTTGTTATTCAGAAAGGGCACTCCTCCTATTGGCCTGTCCCTGGGATAACTCCAACCCCTGCATGACAGAGGATGCTGACAGCAGTGGAGAAAGCACCTTGGTGTCAGGCTGGAGAACCTAGAGTAGTTAGGCCAGTCACCATTTGGAGGCTTGTTGCTTGGCCACCTCTGCTGTTGGAGGTTGGCCTATAGAGGCTCTCACTTCCTGCTGGGCTCCTTTGCGTGACTGGCCAAAGGAGGGAGTGAGGCAGGAATGGGGCAATAGAGGAAAGTTGAGCTGAGGAAGGCAGGGAAGAAGCTGTGCGGCTAAGTGGGGTTAGTAGAGCACCACCCTTCATTCTGCAAAGCCTGGGGAGGTGTGGTTGGCTGCTGGGAGGTAGAATCCTGTGCCTGCCTCTTGGCTTCCCAGGAGTGGCTACTTGCAGCCCAGGAGAAGAAGGGAGGTTCTGGGTGAAAGGAAAACAAGCAAAGCTGAGTCCAAGTGGAGAATGGCGGCTCCTTTATGGCCAACCTGGGGGCATGACTGATGGTTTTAGAGGTGGAGGCTGGGCTGGCTGTGAGCAACTGGAATCCAGGAAACCCCCACCTGCCCTTCTGAGGGCTGAACCCATGGAGGTGCGGTTGGCTGCTGAGAGACAGACCCCTGTGGCTGCCTGTTGGCATCCCAGGGATGGCTACTTGCAGCCCAGGAGAAGCGGGGTTCTGGGGGGAAGGAAAAGCAGCAATGGTGAGGCTGAGTGGGCTCCTTTCTGGCCGAGATGGTGGACTGTGGTGAGTCTGGGAGTTGCCTGTAAGCCATAAGTGGACGTAGTGCAGTGAAAACTGCTGCTCCATTCTGGCCGACCTGGGGGTGCCATGGATGACTTGGGAGTGGGGGCAGGGCGCTGGCTGTGAGCAAATGGGATCCAGGAAGCCCCAGCCTGCCCCTCCAGGGGCCGAATCTTCTTCTCTCCTGCCATGGGGAGCCCGACCTTAAGCCTGCCCAGCATGTGCAGCAGCTCGAGCATTAAGCCTTCCTGTGTGCATAACTGAACTATGCCCTAGTGTAATAAGGTGTAAAGTTTAGATTCTGAATTTATCTTTAATTTCCATGGTAATTTACTTTGATCTTTTATTCCTACCACTTATAATCCTGAAAACTCCATCTTTCTGTAGTTAATAAATCTGTTTTATGCTCTACTTAAACTGGTATATTTTGCTTGAAGTTCTTGGGAAATCTCAGCTCCATTACAAGGCTGGTTCATGTACTATTCACAGTGAGGGAGGGGTGGACCCTGTGTAATAAACTCACACTGATCAGGCTTCTGATTAAGGCAAGATGGTATGATCCAGGGGTGCAAGGCTGCAGAGCTGTAGGAGGGGCGACTTTCTATCATTAGTGTTATGAGTGGCTGCAGAAGCATTCATGTAATTCAGTTGGCTGTGTCCCTACCTACGGATGTCTGTGTAAGTGCAATATCTGCCAGAGATTCACAGCTTGTCTCAGCATCACATGTGTGAGAGTGAGCCCAGGTGGTGGGACAAAGGGCTCAGGGGTCCCACTGTTCAGCTGCATGCCATAGATCCCATCACAGACTTTCAACAACCACAGCGGGTGCTCACTGAGACAGAGAGAGAGATGGCAAAATAGTGATATCCAGTGCCAGCAGACATCAAACTATCAGTAATTCTGTGAACAGAGAAGACCCTGCTAGTGGGAGCCATGTTCTGGGGAATGACCCAGGGCGGCTATGTAAGCAGAAGCAGGATGAACTCTACCCTGACATCTGGTGGTGAATTATGGCAAGTGTGGAAACGAATTTCAGGGACTGATCGTGTTTGCATAGGCACACCCACCCCGCCTGACACAGCCACGGCAGCCTGGGATGGTTGCTTTGGCAGCTGTGGTATCCCCAGTTTATTTGGGGTGTTGTTGGGGTGTGAGATGTGGAGTGTTGTCACCCTGATTGTGTGGATGAGGAACTGTGAAACTGCTTTGAGACAGAGATTCTCACCATCAATTGAGTGGCACTCCCTAGACAAGGGAGTGGGCTCCTTCAATGAACCAGAAACACCAATTACACTTTCTTCTCTTTTAGCAGTTGTAAGCAGAGCTGATTTTTGAGTTCCCTAAGAATTGAAGTTGTAGATTCCTGGGTTGAATTTGTTAAATAGCTATATTAGCTATTGGGGGAGTCTGAAACTATATTGCAGAGCAGAAAAGCTAATGGAGGGAAGTAGTTTGCTGGATGGTTGGAGTGGCCCATGGACTGAGGTGAGCTGAGCAGTTCTTAGGGATAGCTGGAACAGATCACAGGTCGGCTGGTGGAGCAGAGCAGCTGGTGGACCGAACTGAGCAGTTCGTGGGGAAGGGGGAAGCAGAATCCGACAGAGAGACAGGGCAGTCGGCAATGGACCACGTAAGGTGCCCCTTTCGCTTGCTCCTCTCCTGCCAGAAGGCCTCCTTGTGCCTCTCCACCCCCTACCCCAAGGCCTGTCTGCTGCCCTCACCTCTCTGCCCTTCCCCTGAGACTCACCCTACCCAAACCTCTCTGCCCCCTCCCCTAAGACCAGCCCTGCCCACGACTTGCGCCCTCTGCTTCTCCCCTGAGACCCACCCTGCCCAGCACTCACACCTCTCTACCCCCTCCCCTGACCTGCCCTGTCCACCACCCACACCTCTCTGCCCCTCCCCTAAGACCAGCCCTGTCCACCTCTTTTCTCGGTCATCTCTTGTTATTCCTTGAAACATCAAGGATGGAATAAATAGCTGAGTTTACTCCAGGGTGAGGAAGAAAGGAGCCACCAATCCCCTAGCAAAGCTCAGTGCCCAGGAGAAAACCTACCTTCTGCTATTGCAATCCCTGATGTGCTGGGGATATGATGGTAAAGGAACTGTCTGAATGATCAAGGCAGGAAATGGACAACAATCTACAGGAACGTAATTGACCACAATAACACCCTCCTCATGCTCCAGCCAGAAGGGAAATGAGCAGGAATTCTTGAAGTTCAGCCATGGACACACTTACACAATGGCACAGCAGTGTGTGTGTTGTGGAAGCTGGTCTGAGGGAACAATTGGAATTGATCACTCAGTGAGAACAGAACTGGAGTGTAGTGAGATACACATTTCAAGCAAGTAGTTGCGGCTGAGTGGTTAAGGTGATGGGATAGAAATCCATTGGGGTCTCCCTAAACAGGTTCAAATCCTGCCAACTACGGAGGAAGTTATGGTTCTTCGGTTTCAGCAGAGCTGGGTCTTGTCTCACTCTTAAGCTATGTCTACACTATTGGGTAATGTGGCTTTAAAGTGTTTTAATTAAACAGCTGTTGCATGTCCACACTATGCCCCTTGTGTCACCAGAGCACATCCAGGCTAGAATCTTGGATGGCCACAGAGAGCAGTGCATTGTGGGTAGCTGTGCAACTGGCTGCAGGTGTTTTGGGAAGGGTTTGCAAGACCTCATGGCTGGTACAGCATCACATGATGCAGGTTTCTCTATCCCATTGTTCCATGGGAATCCTACTAGATTGCCAGCTGCTTTTCAACTGCAATGTGCCTGGTGGGGTAGAGAGTGTGTTTGCGTGTGTAGGGGGAGAGTGAGTGTGTGGGTACACTGTCTCTAAGTCCAGACAGCTGCTGCAAGTAACCAGTCCTGAGGCAGGGGGAGGGAGACAGCCCCAACATCAGCCCCTGCTTCCTTCACTGGCTCAGGTCAGCACAGCAGCCTCTGTCACACACACACACACACACACACACACACACACACACACACACACACACACACACACACACACACACACACACACACACTGCTGCCTGCTTAGCTCTGTGTCAGGGGTGCTGAAACAGGGGGTTAGAGGTCTGTGGCTCCACCACTGTTTACCAGCTGTTAGGACCAGTGATGGAGTGGGGGGAAGGGTGGAGTATTAGGGGGGAAGAGGCATTCTGTGGGTGTGGCCTAGGGGGGAAGGGTGGTGTGAGTGTGGGTCCTTGAGGAAGGGGTGTCATGGGAGTGCCACAGTTCAGACAACGGTGCCCCCCGCACTGTAAGGAAGCTCCCGCCGCCCCTGCTCTGTGTTCGTAGCGCAGGAGAGAGCAGCATCCACGGCAGTGATTTGCTCCCCGGGGCTCCGGCAGGGGGGCTTGGGAGACGATTTAAAGGACCCAGGGCTCCGGCCACTGCAGGAAGCCCTGGGAACTTTAAATCACCAGCCTGGGGAAGCCGAGCCGGGCTGGCACAGCGTACCCGCTCTTGCCGGTATCCCATACTGGACTGGACTGACTTACTTTCACCTCTGGAAGGTCCTCACGTGGATCAATAACTGGTTAAAAGCTAGGAAACAAAGGGTAGAAATAAATGGTCAGTTTTCAGGATGCAAACAGGTAACTAGTGGTGTCTGTACTGGGACCAGGACTAGTCAACATATTGATCAATGATCTGCTAAACAGCGAGGTGACAAAATTTGCAGATGATCCAAAACTACTGAGGATAGTTAAGTGCAAAGCAGCCTGTGAGGAGCTAATAAGAGATTTCACAAAACTGGGTGAAAGGGCAACAAAATGGCAGATGAAATTCAATGCTGATGAATGCAAAGTGATGAACATTGGCAAACACAATCCCAACTCTACATATAAAACGATGTTATATCAAATAGCTGTTGCAACTCAAGTGAGAGATCTTGAAGTCACTGTGGATAGTTCTCTGCAAACATCCACTCAGTGTGCAGCAGCCGGCAAAAAGCAAACAGAATGTTGGGAATCATTAAGAAAGGGATAGAAAATAAGAGAGAAAATCTTATTGCCGCTGTATAAATCCATGGTACGCCCACATCTTGAATGCTGCATGCAGATATGGTCACCCCATCTCAGAAAAGATGTATTGGAATTGGAAAAGGTTCAGAAAGGGGTATGGAGTGTCTGCCATCTGAGGAGAGAATAATAAGACAGGGACTTTTCATCTTGGAGAAAAGATGACTAAGGGAGGATATGATAGAGGTCTATAAAATCATGGCTGGTGTGGAGAAAGTAAATAAGGAAGTGTTACTTATTCCTTCTCATAACCCAAGAACTTGGGGTCACCAAATAAAATTAATAGGCAGCACGTTTAAAACAAACAAAAGGAAGTATTTTTTCACACAGTCAACCTGCGGAACTCCTTGCCAGAGGATGTTGTGAAGGTCAAGACTATAATAGGGCTCAGAAAAAGAGCTAAATCGATTCATGGAGGACATGCTTTGAGCCAGGATGGGCAGAGAAGGTGTCCCTAGTCTCTGTTTGCTGGGAGCGGGTGACAGGGGATAGATCACTTGATGATTACCTGTTCTGTTCATTCCCTCTGGGGCACCTGGTTTTGGCCGCTATGGGAAGACAGGACACTGGGCGAGATGGACCCAGTCTGACCCAGTCTGGCTGCTCTTACTTCCTTATGCTCCTTTCATACAGATGCCTGGGATTCTGCCTGACAATGTGTCCCTGAGGTCTCAGCCAAAATGCCCAGACAGGCAAACACTCTGGGCTCCTGAAGCCTCTGCCCCCCACCTAGTGCCTATGGCTCATCCCTGCCCCTTGCTGCTGCACCTTGCTGTAGAAGGTGAAAGGAGCGGAGGCAGCGCAGGAGCCTTCTGGGGATGCAGACCTGAGGCTTTGGGAGAGACACATTCTCTGAGACATCAGGGCGCTGTAAACCATGCAGCCACCCCCTCAATCAGGGGCCTGTTCCAGCCCTGAGTCTGGGTTACCGTGATCCCTCCCACACAGCAGTGTGCCCACTGTTGTGTATTTGGTTGTCATGGTTTTTGTTCCCATGCAACTGAGTTAGATTATTAGAGGTTAGCCCAGCCAGCTTCAGCCGGTTGGGTTAGCTCTGTGTCTGTAAATAAATGGTAGTTTTGTTAGCTGTCTGCTGTCTGGCCTCAAGTGATTTCTTCCTAAACCGGCTGCCCACAAGGATATAAAAAGTGGCGACGAGGATGGGATTCCGGTGCTGCTCCAGCAACACAAGGAAGTAGAAGTCAAGGTACAGAAAGTGAAACTAAAAATCATGGCTACTCTGACTGGGCCACTGGAACCTTTTGATGAGAATATAGAGCAGTGGCCTGCATATACTGAGTGTTTTGAGCTTTTTGTTATTGCAAATGACATTCCAGAAGAGAAGAAGGTGCCCATATTCTTAAGTGTTGTAGGAGCTAAAACCTACTCCCTGCTACGCAGCGTACTATACCCTGTTAAGCCTGAGACTAAATCTTACAGTGACATGAAATCTTACTGAGACTAAATCTTACAGGGATCCTGGGGTCCCATTTTTCCCCAAAACCACTGGTAGTTAATGAAAGATATCGGTTCCACAAAAGAGACCAAAAAGAAGATGGAAGAGTTGTACAATTTGTAGCAATTTTAAAAAAGCTAGCAGAACACTGTGAATTTAAAGAGATGTTAAATGATGCCCTGCATGACAGGTTAGTGTGTGGCCTCTACAGAGAAGCTATACGAAAGTGCCTACTGACAGAGGCTCAGCTTACATTACAGAAGGCTGTTGATATTGCTGTATCCATGGAACTGGCTACAATGGAGGCGCAATACATCAGTGCATCCAATAGGCTGTAAAAAGTGTCACAAGAACCTACCCACAAAACTGTGCAGAGTCAGGAATGTTACCGCTGTGGTAAGCCAGGTCACCAGGCATCAGAATGCTGGTGTAAGGACCTGGTGTGTCGACACTGTGGCAAAAAGGGACACATTGAGTGTGCCTGTAAACAAAAGAACAAGAGGCCTGTGGTCTGGCCAACAAAAAGAGGAACCCTGCATACCCTAGAGCAGACCCAGGATGATCAAGGTGACACCTCATCGCAAGCGGAAGTGCCACTGCATGTTTTGTCTTTGGCGGTGGGCTCACGTGAATACAGGGTAACCCCGTTATTGGATGGCAAACCAAGACGCATGGAACTGGACACCGGTGCAGCCATCTCGATGGTCTCCGAAACTGTATAAATAAAAACTACAGCATCTTCCGCTAAGGCAACAAAAACTGTTTTGAAGACGTATACGGGAGAAGTTGTGCCCATGTTGGGCACTATTGATGTTAAGGTGGAGCTCAATGGACAGGCTGCTAAATTGCCACTGTTTGTGGTGAGAGGTAACTACCCAGCCTTAATGGGTAGGTCTTGGCTTGGGCAGATTCAGCTGACCTGGGCAGAAGTGCACTGGATGACTAAAGAAGAAACCAGTCTAAACCCTATACTAAGGAAACATGCTGCTGTTTTTGGATATGACTTGGGACGTATGAAGAGAATCACTGTGACATTGAACATTAAACATGATAGTCCACCAAAATATCTGAAAGCCTGTACTGTGCCATATGCCATCAGGCCAAAAGTCAAAACAGACCTGGAGCGCCTGGTCAGCAATGGAGTCCTAACACCAGTTACCCATAGTTCATGGGCCTCTCCTATCATACCAATAGTGAAGAAAGATGGCTCTCTCCGGATTTGCAGTGATTTTAAAGTCACTGTCAACCCAGTGTTGTGTGCAGAGCAATACCCTCTTCCCTACATAGATGACCTCTTCGCAGGCCTGGCTCGGGGACAAAAGTTCAGTAAGATTGATCTGAGTCAAGCATATTTACAGATGCATGTCGATTATAAGTCCTAAGATCTGTTGACTATTGTGACTCTTAAGGGGCTTTATCGATACCGTCGCCTACCCTTCAAAATAATGTCTGCTCCCGCCCTGTTCCAGAGGGCTATGGACCAGATCTTGTGTGGCTTGTCAGGAGTTCAGTGCTATCTGGATGATATCCTGGTCACTGGAAGGAATGAAGAGGATCACTTAAAGAATTTAGAGGCTACCCTACAAAGACTGGAAGAGTATGGCCTACGACTTCGCAAAGACAAGTGTGAATTCTTCAAGCTCTCTGTTGAATATTTGGGACACATCATTGATTCTGCAGGTCTTCATAAGGCCCCTGCAAAAGTTAAAGCTATGGTAGAGGCTCCCCCACCTTGAAATGTAAGCCAGCTGCACTCGTTTCTAGGACTACTGAACTATTATGGAAAGTTCATCTCACAGTTAGCCACACTGCTAAAACCACTTCATGAGCTCCTGGGGCAGAACAAGGCCTGGAAGTGGACTGAAGCCTGTGATGTTGCATTTAACAAAGCTAAGGATGCACTGCTAAATTCTGAAGTTCTAATGCACTTTGATCCATCCTTACCCCTGCAATTGGCTGCGATGCCTCCCCTTATGGAATGGGAGCAGTCGTGTCACACATTATGCCTTCTGGAGAAGAGAGACCTATTGCTTTTGCTTCATGCACTCTAAGCCAAGCAAAAACTAACTACTCCCAAATCGAATGTGAGGCATTAGGAATTGTTTCTGGAATTCGGAAGTTTCTTCAGTACCTGTTTGGACGAAAGTTTACTCTTCTCACAGACCATCGACCTCTGATGTCAATTTTTGTACCCTGCACAGGCATTCCCCCATTAGCTGCTAGTTGTATGCAACGTTGGGCATTGTTACTTTCAGCACACACTTATAAAATTAAATATCGGAAATCCACTCTGCACGGCAATGCAGATGGCCTCTCAAGGTTGCCTTTGCCGATCAAACATCAAGATAGTGCCCAAAAGGAAATCTTCTACTTTGATCAGGTAGAGAATACACCCATCACTGCTACTCAGATAAAGAAGGCAACTCGCGTTGGCCCAGTATTGTCCCAAGTTATGGACCTGGTGATGCATGGAAAATCTCGACAAAGCTTTCCGGTCTCATCCGACCTTGTTACCTACATGTCCAGGAGGACTGAGTTATCGGTCCAATCCGGTTGTTTGCTGTGGGGGAGACGTATTATTATTGCACCACCACTGAGATCACAGATGTTAGAAAAGCTACATTCCAGTCACTGTGGAATAGTGCACATGAAGGAAATTGCACAAAGCTACTTTTGGTGGCCTGGATTGGACAGTGCTATTGAAGAGAAAGCAAAAGCTTGTATGTCATGTCAGGGTATGAGGAATGCACCCCTGTGGTCACCCCTACACCAATGAGACTGGCCTGAAAACCCGTGGCAACGTATTCACATTGACTTTGCTGGCCCCCTTGAAGGAAGCATGTTCTTGGTGGCAGTAGATGCCCATTCTAAATGGCCAGAAGCCTCTATAATGCAGTCCACTACTGCAGAGTACTGTCCAAAAACTACGGGGACTCTTTAGTCATTTTGGTCTCCCAGAAGAACTTGTGAGCGACAACGGACTGCAGTTCATCTCTCAGGAGTTTCAGAATTTTATGAAGGCAAATGGGATACACCACATCACGTCAGCACCATATCATCCATCTACCAATGGATTAGCTGAAAGATTTGTGTAGACAATGAAACACGCTTTGAAATCAGCAAGGGGACAACACTCCATTCAAAAGAGTCTGGATACCTTCTTACTTTCCTACAGAAACACACCTCATGCTACCACCCAGGCATCCCCGGCCTTTCTAATGATGGGACGACAGCTGCACACTTGCTTTGATCTGCTGAAACCTTCTGAACCCTGACAAATTGTGCAACATCAGCAGCAACATCAAGTCATCAGACGTGCACCCAGAGCAAAAGACCGAACCTTTAGCCCGGGACAGCCAGTTTTGGCTCGGAATTATACTTCTGGAACTAAATGTGTCCCTGCCACGATCATCACTCTAACAGGACCTGTTTCCTACACAGTTCGGACTGCAGAGAATCTTACCTGGCGGCGACATGTAGATCAGCTGTTGCCAGATCATGCCAGTCCTCAGACACATCTGCAGTTGAGTGGTGTGACTTCACCTCTTCTGGTCAGACACTGACTCACGAATCACCTATTCCTGACTGTTCTTCTGCCTTACTGCCAGCGGCTGAGATACCCCTTTGCCCAGCATGAGCTGATACCACCTCCTCACCTGTTCGTGCTGCAGACCCTAAGCCCATGGTACTTTTGGGTGCAACAACACCAGAAGTTTGCCGTAATCCACCTAGAGACAGAAGGCCTCCTCATCGGCTGGATCTTTAGCTAGAGTGAACCCACAGTTATGGAACAAAATAATCCCCGTGTTTAGCCTGGAATGGAGGCAGTCTACCCTCCTTCTCTAGTCTAGTATCAGAGGGGTAGCCATGTTAGTCTGGATCTGTAAAAGCAGCAAAGAATCCTGTGCCACCTTATAGACTAAAAGACGTTTTGGAGCATGAGCTTTCATGGGTGAATACCCACTTTGTCAGATGCATGTAGTGGAAAGTTCCAGGGGCAGGTATACATATGCAGGCAAGCTAGAGATAATGAGGCAGTTCAATCAGGGTGGATGAGGCCCTGTTCTAACAGTTGAATTGTGAAAACCAAGGGAGGAGAAACTGGTTTTGTAATTGGCAAGCCATTCACAGTCTTTGTTTAATCCTGAGCTGATGGTGTCAAATTTGCAGATGAACTGAAGCTCAGCAGTTTCTCTGCTGTACCCAGCAGCCTCCTACTGCAAGACAAACCCAAGAAAGATACCAGCAGGACTCCACTGGCCATCACATACAGTCCCCAGCTAAAACCTCTCCGACGCATCATCAGGGATCTACAACCCATCCTGGACAATGATCGCACACTTTCATAGGCCTTGGGTGGCAGGCCAGTCCTCGCTCACAGGCAACCTGCCAACCTGAAACATATTCTCACCAGTAACTGCACACTGCTCCATAGTAACTCTAGCTCAGGAACCAATCCATGCAACAAACCTCAATGCCAACTCTGCCCACATATCTACACCAGTGACACCATCACAGGACCTAACCAGATCAGCCACACCATCACCGGTTCATTCACCTGCCATCATATGCCAGCAATGCCCCTCTGCTATGTACATAGGCCAAACTGGACAGTCGCTACGGAAACGGGTGAACGGACACAAATCAGATATTAGAAATGGCAATATTCAAAAACCTGTAGGAGAACACTTCAACCTCCCTGGCCACACTATAGCAGACCTTAAGGTGACCATCCTGCAGCAAAAAAGCTTCAGGACCAGACTTCAAAGAGAAACTGCTGAGCTTCAGTTCATCTGCAAATTTGACACCATCAGCTCAGGATTAAACAAAGACTGTGAATGGCTTGCCAATTACAAAACCAGTTTCTCCTCCCTTGGTTTTCACACCTCAACTGCTAGAACAGGGCCTCATCCTCCCTGATTGAACTGCCTCATTATCTCTAGCTTGCCTGCATATATATACCTGCCCCTGGAACTTTCCACTACATGCATCTGACGAAGTGGGTGTTCACTCACGAAAGCTTATGCTCCAAAACATCTGTTAGTCTATAAGGTGCCACAGGATTCTTTGTTGCCTCTAGTCTAGTGTGTGCTTTATTTAGGGGAGGTGTTCTTATTAGCGGGGGAGGAAAATGTTGTGTATTTGGTTGTCATGGCTTTTATTCCTATGGCAACTGAGTTAGATTATTAGGGGATAGTCCAGCCATCTTCAGCCTGTTAGGCGAGCTCTGTGTCTGTACATAAATGGTAGTTTTGTTAACTGTCTGCTGTCTGGCCTCAAGTGATTTCTTCCTAAACTGGCTGCCCCCAAGGATATAACACCAACCCAGCGTGGCTTCTCCTCCTCTTCCCCAGCTTGGTGCTTCTCCCCCTCCCTCCCCCAACTGCAGCTCCTGCAGGGGCCCAGGGCTACTCCTCCCTCCTCCCCTCCCCAGCGTGGCTCCAGTCCATTCCGGGGCTTCTCCTCCCCCCACTCCAGCTAGGCTTCTCTCCCCTCCCCCACCCCTTCTGCCACTATCTGGAGCTTCCTCTTCCCATAACCTTCCACTGCCCCCAGCCCCAGCCTAGCTGGGCTCCCTGGGGCACCCGATGCTGCTGTGGCCGAAGCCGAGCCTGGCGGGCAGGGAGCAGCGATTCATGAGGATGCCATGGCAGAGCCATCAGCCCGAGGTGTGCGGGGCAGCCCAGGGAAGCGGGGCCGGCTGTGCTGCTGCTGGCCCCGCATCCCCGCCCACCCCCACCCCTGAGGCTGTTTGGGGGGGGACTCACTCAGCCCCCGCAGGAGCAGGGAGGGGGGAGCAGCTGACTTAACATCCCACTGCCCCCAGAGCCTCGTCCCCAGGAGCTGCCCCACCCCTTGCCTGTGCCAGAGCCCCGCCCCAGGAGCTGCCCCGCCCCCAAGATCTGCCCCACCCCCGGCCTGTGCTAGAGCCCCTCCCCCAGGAGCTGCCCCGCCCATTGCCTGTGCCAGAGCCCCACCCCAAGGAGCTGCCCTGCCCCAGGCAGTGCCAGAGCCCCGCCCCCAGGCTCTGGGCTTTGTTCTCCTGCCTCCTTCTTCCCAGTACCCCCCACTCCCAGCTGCTCCCTCCCTGTGTCTGCAAACACTGCCCCGGGTGGGTCACTGGGGCTGACTCTGCTGGCTGAAGTAGCCTCCATCTCTGCTCACCTCGGGGGGAGAGGAGGGAAGAAGAGAGGAGATGGTCCCAGGGTGTGAAAGCAAAATTAGGGGGCAGGGAAAGGAGGACTGTTTGGAAAGGTGGGTCTTTTTTGGGGGAGGGTGAGCCAGAGGGAGTCAGAAGAAGTTCGGCAGCAGAGGCTCATGGAAATTGAGGGGAACCCCCTGGGTGTCCCAGTGTTGGCCAGGGATTGTACAGCACCTAGCGCAATGTGGGGTCCTGATCTCAGTCATGGTCTGTGCAGCACCTGGGTGCCCTGATGTCTATTTCCTGATCACAGGCACTGGGAATGGACAGAGGGAAAACCTCAGCACCTGAAGGGTTAATGCAGCCCTGTGTGCAATCCCTGCTGGGTGGTGCTGCTGCTCTCATGAGGGGTTGGCTTAATAGATCAACAACACAATCCCAGTCCCATGTGGTCTAGTGATCTGCGTTCCTGGTTTTCACCCATGTAGCCTGGGGTTCAATTCCCAGTGTGGAAGTAGTGCAGAGCTTTTGCTCAGAGGGGAGGAAGGGCAAGGGGGAGGGATCCTAGAAGCAGGGCATTTGGACAGTGTGGGGAGGGGATCCCAGAAGTTGGGGTGGGGGGCAGAGGTCGGAGGGCAGATCAGGGATGGATCCCAACATTGCGGAAAGTGGGCAGCATGGAGAGCCCAGGCCTGGCATGGGGACGGGGAAGAGTGACTCTGTCCTTCTAAACTCAGCACTGGCAGACTAGGCAGACTTGGAAGAATTACTTATTTGTTAGTAAATGTCAATTTCTGTGTAAACACACAACCCAATGGCAAAATATTTCCATTGATAATCATCAAAATTGACAGATGGGCAAAGTAAGAAACATGCTGCTTGAGAATTTATTCTGTTCTAATCCTATAGGGGTCCCTTCTGCCTTAGATGCCACCATGTGGGTGTTTCATTTCCCTCCCCATTTTCACACAGAGACACTATTTCCTTTGCATGGATCCATGAACAGTAAAATCCTCCTGTGTCACTTGTCTGAGCCAGATCATTCAATTCAACTGAAACCTTCTCTCCTGCAATGGCAATGGTCAAACAGAGGGGACGTGGCCACCTTCACCCCTGGCAGTGAGATATTCCCTCTCCTCTTTCTTCAGGCTGCTGCTGTTATTCCATGAATCATCAAGGATGGAATAAAAAGCTGAGTTTACTCCAGGAAGAGGAAAGAAAGGAGCCACCAACTCCTTGAAAAATCTCAGTGCCCAGAGAATACCTGCCGCTGTTATTGGAATCCCTGATGTGTTGGTAGCTTGTTTATTTACACTGAGGATTGAGTCCTACTTTGTGCACCATGTTTGAGAATGAAAATCCTAACCCACCCTTTGAAATAACGACTGCAGCAGGACATGTTTATGTCCCTGTCCCAAAGCAGACAGACCGATGGAGAAATGCCATGAGTCCAGGGTAATACTTCACTGCGGTTTTACCATTTCCACTCTCTAAACTCCCTCCCAGCCTTCTGTGCTCCTAGAGCAGCGTACAGAGCCTGAGCCGAGATACGTATAATGCAACTTCACAGACCAAGCCGCATGACCCTGATTAATCTGACATGGGCCAGCCATGGTGTTTCATTGCGCTGTAGATGTATGCTTATGTTATATCTACACTGTGATTAAAACACGCAGGGCACCTGTCTCAAAGCCCGGCCAGCTGACTCGGGGTTATGGGGCTTGGGCTGCAAGACTATAACATTAGAGTGCAGACAGATGGGCTTGAGCCCAACCTCAGAGACCCCAGGAGGGTGAGGGTTTCTGAACCCAGGCTTCAGCGTGAACACAAATATCTGCACCACAGTTTTTAGCCCCTCAGCGTTAGCTCCATGAGCCCAAGTCAGATGACCCAGGCCAGACATGCTGCCATCTTTATCCTAGCAGAGATGGACTCTACGGGTACATCTCCATTGCAATGTCAGTCCAGATGTGGCACGCTGTGCTCAGAGTAGCACCTTGAAGCCCCATATTCACCACTCTCATATAATGATGATACGGTTTGTACAAAGTCTGCCTGGTGAGGTATCATTTCAAAAGTCTTTATCTGTTGAACATTAATATTGTGTTGGTCTGTGTGTGTAGCATTGGCTGGGAAGTTATGAATTTTGCTCTGTGTGTGTTACTGAGATATGTTATGAGGTTGGGAAATGCCCACCACCAGCCTTTCAGGTGTGACAATGGAGGAACCAGACTCACTGCTGGCCCATGAAAGGGATCCACACTCCCAAGGACTATCCCAGGAACCGTGTACAATGCAGACTTCTCCTAGATAACACAGCAACACTGGGCACTGCTTGACTCACATCCTAGCAAAGGAGCTTTCTAGAAAGTTGGAAGGAACTATGAAAGAGGGGTAGAGACATCATGACTTGGCCTCTCTCCCCACAACTCAACAGCTGGAAACACAACTGGATGATAAAACTGATTCAGAAATCAGAAGAGAATAATAATAATGCATTCAAACCAAAGTCCCCAAACAGACTAGGGTATTGGTTTTTCAGCAGAAAATTTTCAGTTTGGGGGATTTTCTTTTCCCAGTCAGACTTTGCCAAGGGAAGCAGAGAGAAAATGTTTGAGCTGCCTCCTTCAGAACAGCTTGGCCTAGACACTAGCTCTGGTTCACTGTTGAGGCCTTGCTCAGGATGGGAGTATTTTAAGAATTTTGGCAGGTCCCAGGGTGTTTGGGGGAGATTATGAGGATGTTACCTTTTGAGAGAAAAGCTAAGAAATACAGGACTAGAAAAAAACATTTTAGAAATGTGGGATTTAGACATTTTATTTACAGCAATGGGGGGTCTGAATTTCTCAGAAGGTTTTTGTTTGTAGGAAGCAACATTGCTAGAGCTGTTATTGTACCAAAGGGGGAGATGGTTGTCTATAAAGGAGGGGTGAAGACCAAATGCCTCCAATGAGGATGGGATTCAAAGCCATGCGTGCAGAGCACAATGGATTAGCAGTTCATCACCTTAACCACTCGGTCACCTCACCTGAGCTGTCAGGAAATGGACAGGAAGAGAAATTTAAGGCCAGCAGAGATAGGGATATGATGGAGTTTTTAAATACTAAGCGTAAGCAGGGGCTGAATGAGCTCCCCACTCACATCTAGTGAGGAACTGGGGGAAAGACTTCAGGAACAGACCCTGTTTGCATAGACACAACTACTCTGCCTAGGTATGCAGCATGATGGGGTCGCTTTCCCAAAATGACCAGTTTGGGATGGTGGTGGGTTACAAATCACTTTAGGACTGAGTGGAATGAAATGTTATTCTCCTTCCTGTATGAGTGAAGGGCAGCAGAACATACCTATTGCGTCCTGATGGAGGGGTAGGCACCTCAGGGCCTGAGCCAGCCCCTATGGAGGGCAAGGAGGGAGCACTACTCAGCAGCACTCTGTCCCAGCTCTTCCCCAACCCCACCCTCAGCCTGAGACTCTGGCTTCCAGCCCGGCGTCGACCCCTTTACCACTGTCCACACCCCTCTCCCCAGCAAGCAACAGCCCCACTCCCAGCCCCAGTTCTCGACTGTGGCTTCTGAGGTGCCACAGCCATGGATAAGAGGGCACAGTGTGAAATGTTTGGGGACCACTGGTTTAGGGTGACATCCTCAATCACTTCTCTGCCACCACGGGCAGCCCAGAGCCCTATGAATACCAGCAGCGGCTGAGATTTAAAGGGCTCAGAGATCCCTGCAGCTGCAGGCAGCCAAGAGCCCTTTCAATTCCGGCCACAGCTAAAGCAGATGGATTGGGGCTGGGATTTCAAGGGCTTAGGCTCCTCTCAGCAACAACTCTGGGCCCTTTAAATCACTGCCCCAGCCCCACAAAGCTCCGGATTCCCCCAGCCACCGAGCCCCAGGCCCTTTAATTTGACTCTGAGGGCTCTCAGGCACCTCTTCAGCTGGGAGCCCCTGGTTGATTTAAAACCAAGTATCACCACCCCACCCCCAACCTTCCTTTTTGACCCACAGCTGTTTTGGTGGGGCGGTGCTGGGGAAGGAGGGTTTGTTTCTGCAGGGCTGGGCGGGTTGTTTCCACCGGGCCGGGAAGTCCTGAGGTGGGTGTGGTTCCGCAGGGCCGGGAGATTTCCGCCCTTAGCTGTTTTCTTTAGAGTAATGTGGCCCTCGCCGCTTTACGAGTTGTAAAGGCATTCGCTGGGCCTCTCGCTTGTGTGGATTCTCCGATAGGTAATAAGGTTTGAGCTGCAATTGAAGGTTTGAGCTGCGATTGTAGGTTTTCCCACACTCACAGTATTCGCAGGGCCTGTCGTCCCTTCCCTCCCTGTCCGTGGATTCTCTGATGCCTAATAAAGTGTGAGCTGCATTTGAAGGTTTTCCCACACTCACGGCATTCGTAGTGCCTGTCTCCTGTGTGGATTCTCTGATGCCTAATAAGGGCTGATCTTTGAGTGAAGAGTTTTCCACACTCACGGCATTCATAGGGCCTCTCCCCTGTGTGGATTCTCTGATGTTGAGAAAGGCGTGATCTGTAAGTGAAGTTTTTCCCACACTCAGCGCATGTATTTTTTTGCTTTTCCCTGCAGATTTCCTGCTGTATTCTGGTTTCCTTAAGGCCCTTCTGAGTTCCCTGACAGGAAATAAATTTATCCATTTTCTCCCCTGGCTGGTTTCCCTGCTCTTTTTCTGGTCTGTGCTGAACCTCACAGGATCTTCCCTGCTTGTGACTGCTGGACACATTCCTTTTCATTCTTTGCGATAATGCTCTGTGTTTATCCAGTTGCTCAACATTTCCCTGCTGAGAATTCTGCTCCTCTTTCTCACACGTCATTGCATCACCTGCTGTGATAGAAACAGAAACCTCAAACAGGGATGGAAAGGGGAAGGCCAAACCACAACAAGTGCTGGAGAGAGGTCAAATAAAAATCAGGAAATCAGCTCCCGCCAACAGGAGAGAGGAGGGGATCAATTCAGCCTTCACATCCCATCCAACTTCACAGGGGGAAGGGAGAAAGCTACTGCCCGGTGTCTGCTAGGATTTATAGGAAGTCTTGAGCTATATTTACCCTGCCGATGCGACCCCTGCTATGGACAATAATGAACTGAGAGACTTCCCAAGACCTTTGTAGGGCATCCCAGATGTTTCCTTCAGGCACTTACAGATTCTGAGTTGGTTTAATGTTTCCTCATCTGTGCGGGGAGATCTCAGAATCTCTTTCCTCTGAACCCTGCAGCTCTGGGACCCATGGCTCTTCCCCTTGTTCCAGCTGGGAGATCACATCACGTTGGAAAACCAGAAACCCTGCTCAGATGAAAGAAAACAAAGGAGTTCAGTTGATTTCATAAAACTTAATCATTAAAAACATTCTATTAATTTATCTTCAGTGCTTAGTGTGACCTGGTGTGCCTGGGGCAGTCCTCACTGAAAATGCCAAGGTCAGAGCAGGCTGAAAAAGGGAGAGCAGATGCTCCCCAAACTGGTGGTTAACACTGAAGTTAAACTCACTGACCAGTCACAAACTGTGCTTCTGATCCCACACATTGGTTAACGAGACTCTGAAAAAAGAAATCACATGGCCCCCTTTATTGCATGACAGTTTTCTGACTCCTAATCAGCAACTAGGTTCCGTACAGTGAGAGTTATTTAAAAACTCTGCTCACTGTGATACAGCATGGCCAGAGGGCAGCAGGAGAGTGATCCTAATTGGATCCAGAAAGTGGGTGGGTGGAAGGTTAGCCACATTACCCAGTCACTATAGGTTTGGATCTCATCCAAAATACCATGCTGACAGCCAATCCTTTAGCAATTAAACTAAATGTTTAGAAGAAAGAATGAATGAGAGAATGAAGTTAAATTCCATCCTTCCAGACTATTCTTTATCATCTAAACTAAAGGTTTAAACGAAAGAAAGACAAAGAAGTTAAATGGAAAAGCAGTCAGATACATTCCAAAATGGATATATCAGGTTCTTAGCAGTATTGGTGAGTTGCTGGCTTGAAAGTCTGTCTGGAACGCATCCACAGCTTGGATGGGTCATTCAGTCCTTTGTTCCAGGGTTCAATTTGTAGAGAAGTTGCTCCAGAGGTAGGAAGGGGGATTGAAGACAAGATGGAGATGATGCAGCTGCACTTTATATTCCTTTTGCCATGTGGCTTGTACTTCCTGTGTCCCAAACACAAGATTCACAGCACATGGCATGGAAAAGCTTTGGAGGTCTCATTACACAGGCATACCCCAGCATGTCTTGCTGACTCAATAGGTGTATCCCCTTGGTCCATGGGTTCATTGTACAGCTGATGACCCTCAATGGGCCATCAAACAGGCTAGGCAGTGTTGATGCCAATATGTCTGGGGGTGTCACCCAGAAACACTGCACAAGTCTGGAAATACAGATATACCCTACATATCTGTAACTCACAATACAAGGCTGATGGAAACATAGAAAGAAAATTATCATCCTTGGCAAATCATAACATTTTCATTGCCACTTTACATGGCATACCTAGCATGATTCATTGCAATTTTATCAGATTATATTATTTTATTATTAATAGCAAAGGGTCTCACAATTTCATGCAGTCTCACACTTGCTAAACTAGTGAATTCCCAGGACCAGTTCCCCAGGTCCTTGAAGATGCCAAACATTGTGCTTATGAGGGATTGAAATACCCACATATCTGCTAGGAACACACACACAGACACTGTGTCAGTCTATACCCCTGTGTTCACTCTTCTAGAAAATTATGATCAATTTTGTAAACAGTATGGCTTGTGAGGTATCATTAGAAAACACATAACTTACTGAATATTATCCTCCTGTTAAAATGTGTAG
Organism: Gopherus flavomarginatus; assembly: GCF_025201925.1. Lineage (NCBI taxonomy): Eukaryota > Metazoa > Chordata > Testudines > Testudinidae > Gopherus > Gopherus flavomarginatus. Next base: position 52,680,172 of record NC_066622.1, on the reverse strand, counting down.
TAACACTGTGTGTAAAATTGTGAGATTTTACAGTATGATATTACTGAAAAAGTTTCAGTTCTGGGGAGCACCCACAGACCAGTTCCTCAGAGACAGCAAGGCAAACAGCTGGTCCAATAGCCATTCTCCTGCAGGGGGAAGGTGCGAAGACATTAAGGGCTGGTCTACAGTACGGGGGGAAATCGATCTTAGATACGCAACTTCAGCTACGTGAATAACGTAGCTGAAGTAGAATATCTAAGATCGGATTACTCACCCATCCTCACCGCGCGGGATCGATGTCCGTGGCTCCCCCTATCGAATCCGCAACTCGGTTGGGGTTGGTGGAGTTCCGGAATCGATATACGCGTGCTCGGGGATCGATATATGGCGTCTAGATGAGACGTGATATATCTATCTCCGAGCAATCGATTTTAACCCGCCGATACGGTGGGTAGTCTAGACGTAGCCTTACATTCCAACACAGGGACCTATTAAGGCTGTTGTGGAAAACAACCACAGGACTGATTTTGAATCAGCTCAGCCTGAGGCTCTTTTCTTGGTTACAAGCACGCAGGGGGCGACAGCTATTGGAATACTGTCCCCGAGCTAAAAATCACACAAGCCTTTTACAGCTTAAAACCACAAACAATGACACATACGTTGCACATTAATTTCCTTATTTGGAATATATTGCAAAATATGATGCAGGTCAAAAGCAAGCTGAACAATCAGTTTTCCATATTTGGCCTTTCCTGTTATTTTTATTACACCTGGTGATGTGGGAGCAAGACTCTCTATGTCTCAAGAAATGTCACTACCAACCTAGGCCATTTTCACACGCTAGGGTACAATCTAGATCAGTGAGGAGTTGTGTCATCTGTAATCCTGGGAGAGATTCAGTGTTCTGCTGCTGGAGCTCCCCTGTCTGTATACTCCCAGCCAGAGTTCAAGGACGCACTGAGTGTCTGTATGATAAGTAACCCTGCACTGGCAGCTCTGACTCCAGGCGCCTGCTTGTTGCACCCCAAGCACATTCTGGTTTGGGTAGAGAAGGCTCAGGGTTTGAGAGAAGGCTGGGGGTAGGAACCTTCTTTTCATTATGCTGGACCTAACCCCCAGTTTTACTTGAGTAAAGAGGAGATATTTGACTTTGTATGATACTGCTCCTGTGCTCTGTTCCCAAAGTGTTCTGCAGCAGAGGAGGGTCTCCGGTAGTATGAGTGTCACTGGCCTACTGGGGTGATGCTGAAACAGGACAGGGTACAGATGGCATTGTGGGGGTGGCATGAACCTTCACTCTTCATTTCCCCTTCCAAGAACAGAAGGGACAGGAATCCTGACCCAGCAAGACCATCATCTCAAAGATCTCCTGCATGACATCCCTGTAGAGGGCTCTCTGAGTGGGGTCCAGCGGAGTCCCCTCTTCCCTGGAGAAATACACAGCCACCTCATCGAAGGTCACCGGCCCCTGAAAGAGCAAGAGTCCAACACTCAGTACCTGCTGACCCACTCACAACCCCACTAGTCACGCAACAGCAGCACCAAGGAAATGGAAGCTCTGGAAGGCACATGTTAACAGATTCCCACCCCACCTTGCTTACAGCAGCCAGGATGTATCAGAGGGTAGAAAGAGAGAACCTTTGTGTCTTCCAGCTGACAGACAGAAGCAGGGTCTTCACATTTATCACATAGCTACTAGCCAGAGCTAAATATAGGAGATGGGGCTGTCTCTGGACCCTGTTAGTGGCTCCCTGGTAGGAATCGCAGCACTCTCTAAATAAAATATACGGAAGAAAGGGGAAGTCAATAGTAAAGAATAGAAGTTAGAAGGTCAGAATTATAGTGCCCATTAACAAAGGTTTAGAGAAAATAGAGCCTATCAAACTAACGAGATATCCTTATTGGATGAGACCAAAAGTTTAGTTGCCGCAAATAGTATTGATGTAATATACCTAAACTTCTGTAAGGGACATGACTTGATCACCACAATATTTTTACTAAAAAAACTAGAATGATACAAAATAAACATGGCATACATTAAATAGATTAAAAACTGATAGTAAATGAGGAACCATGGTCGAGTGGATTTCTTTCTAGCAGGTTCCTGCAGGGATTGTTTCTTGGTCCTGTGCTATTTAACATTCTTATAAATGACTTAGAAGAGAGTACAAAATCATCACTGATAAAGTTTACAGTTGCCACAAAGATTGGGGTTGGTGGTAATTAATGAAATGCCAGGAGATTCAGGCTCCATCACTGGGAGTCTGGGAAGTTGTCCCAGCCCTGGCTGGAGGGTTATTTCCTGTTCCACAAAGACGGGAAGTTCCATTCTCAACTCCTGTGCCTTGAAATTAGGACCTATCTGACACTACACCCCCATATTCATCATAGTGGTATGATTATAATATGATTAGGACATAATGATGATCTATTTTGTACAAGATGCATCATGTGTGGTGTCACTGGAAAAGTTCTGATTTGCTGAATATGATTATCCTATTTGTGTGCACATATCATGTTCGTATCTGAAGTTATGGATATTGACTCTGTATCTGTATTTCAAATGTGTTTACTCTGGGTAACACCCACAACGAGCCTTTCAGGTACAACAATGAAGAAGCCAGACAGCGCTGATGGCTCTACAAAGACAATGGACTGTGGAAGAGCTTAGCCTTCCTGTGAATGTTTCCGGCAGCCTAGGAGTCATGGCTACTATCATTCAGCAGGGCCTGTGACCAGACCACATGACACTAAACTCCATTTTAGTACCTGTATTTTTCCACAAACTGGACTAGGAACTGAGTTTGGAACAAAAGGTTCCCACCATATGGAAAAGCCTCATAAGATGGGGTGTGACATCATCTCTTGGCCTCATTCCCCACACAAGAGAACTCCTGGAAATGCCTGAGAAACAAAAACGGATGTGGGGGAAGTGCTGCTCCCAGGATCAAGAGATTTCTAGCTTGTGTATGGAAACTTGGGGGACTGCTTGTACCATCAGTCAGGGTGAGAAATTGCTAGTTCAAATTCTCTCCATCTAGTATCATAGGCTTAGTCTGAGTTTTGGTTATTTGCTAAATAATCTGCTTTGATCTGTTTGTTATCACTTATAATCACTTAATCTATCTTTCTGCAGTTAGTAAACTTGTTTGATGCTTTATCTTAACCAGCGTATTTTGAGTGAAGTGTCTGGGGAAAATCTCAGCTTGTTGTGCACATCTGTCCCATATCGAGGGGAAGGGGAACTATATTAATGAGCTTGCATTATAGAGATCCCCGTGCACTATAAGATGGTATAATTCTGGATTTATACTACAGCAAGTGTGCAAGGTGGGGGAGTGGGAAATTGGCTCTTGTCTTCTATCTGTCCTTGAGTGGCTTAGGTAGAGCACTCAGGTAGCTTAGTTGGCAGCATGGCGCCACCTGCTGTTGTGTTGGGTGATAACAGGCCCTGGAGAGACTGGCAAAATCTCCAGCAAAGCAGTGTGAGAAGGGCCAGCCCAGCGTGAGGGTTAGAGGACACAGTAGTTCCCAGAAGCTCCACAAACTGCCGCCTGGGGGTGACAACCCATCATGCCCTACACTACACAAGTCTCAGCAGGTTTGTCACATGCTGTCCCCTCCCTTTCTCCACCCGAGATATTTCCTGCTTCCCACCACCTCTAGCAATTCCCACCCTCCTATGCATTTACTGCTCCTCAACCTCCAAGCAGAGCCCACCACCACCTCCCTGATAATCTCTTACCTGAGCCAGCTCCATTGCAGCCATTTCCTTGCACCTGGGAGGACGAGATGATCTGCAGCGAAACATGGATATTATTCTCTGGCCTGCCGGGGTGAAAAGGGCAAGGTGTGAGAATTCAGACTAGGCTTTTGTCCATTCCACAAGCCGATTCCCCCCAGCTTTTCCCCTGCTAATGCATATTCTAGGTTCTGGCACACTGTGAAGCACAGAGTGACCTTATTCCAGTACAGGCCTAGCCCCCTCCCACCAGGGTGTAACCCTCTGACACATGGGGAAACACTCCAAGTAACTGTCTCTCTCTTACACTTATCAAGTTTGCGGACAACACCAAGATGGGAGGGGTTGTAAGTGCTTTGGAGGATTGGATTAAAATTCAAAATGATCTGGACAAACAGGAGAAATGATCTGAAGTAAATAGGATGAAATTAGGTAGAGACAAGTGCAAAGTACTCCATGTTGGAAGGAACAATCAGAGGCCAGAGAAGAGCAGAAACAGAGTCAATTTGGGGGATTCTCCCTGTCATTGTCCCCAAGGCAGCTATCTCAGGTTTACAAAGGTGTTTCATGTCCCGGCCTTTATACAGTCTCTCCTGGGAGTGCCCCTTTCATGGACTGGGCCTAGTTTTAGTTTTTGGTAGTTAACAATCTTGGTTTATTGTTCATCTAACCAGTATGTGTGGATTGAAGTGTGTTGGAAACTCTGTTTGGGATAACAAGCTGGTGCATGTCATTTTCCAATGATGAAATGACAGACTTCATATGAGCTTGCGTCATTCAGTAGCATGCTGGACAGTGCAAGATTCACATTTCTGGGGGAAAGTTGGGCACTTGAGAATTTGCTGGTTTTCTCCTGAGGTGTAATTCATGAGTGGCTGTCTAGCAGCACTCAATACTGTGTAGCTGGGAGTGAGTTACATGCTGGAGACTGTGTGTTAATTGGCCAAGAGGGGCTGTTCTCGCGGGAAAACAGTGGAAAAGGCACCCCAGGCCGGAGAACTGAGGGGACACAGCTATTTAACAGTCCAGATTGTACTCAGGGTAACATCACAGACACTCACTATGACAAAGCCTCTTACAACACAGAGAAAGTAAATCCATGTCCCAGAAATCGAAGACTCAGACAGAGGGCAAGTGTCCCTGGCACTGCTTCTTGCTGACAGAGAGGTTCAGAGACAGTGTGAGAATCCTGGGGAAGCTGGGAACAGGAAGCATGGGCTGGCGGGGTTCGGTGGAGAAAGGGAACAGGAAGGGCAGGGATATTACTGAATCCAGGATCTCAGCAGTGCTAGATGACAGGATAGCACATAGTGCAGCCCATTGGAAAACACAATCCCAACTATACATACAAAATGATGGGGCCTAAATTAGTTGTTTCCACTCAAGAGATGGATCTTGGAGTCACTGTGGATAGTTCTCTGAAAACATCCACTCAATGTGCAGCAGTAGTGAAAAAAAGTGAACAATGTAGGAAATAATTAAGAAAGGGATAGATATGACAATATCTCATAGATCATATTTGTAAAAACAGCAAATAAATCCATGATACACCCACATCTTGAATACTGCATGCAGATGTTGTCACCCCATCTCTAAAATAGATATATTGGAATCAGAAAAGGTTCAGAAAAGGGCAACAAAAATGATTAGGGATATGGGACAGTTATGCCAGACCTAACCTCCAGTTTCACTTCAGCAAACAGGAGATATTTGACACTGTGCAATACGGCTCCTGTGCTCTGTTCCCAAAGTGTTCTGCAGCAGAGGAGGGTCTCCGGTAGTATGTGTGTCACTGGCCTATTGGGGTGATGCTGAAACAGGACAGGGTACAGATGGCATTGTGCGGGTGGCATGAACCTTCACTCTTCATTTCCCCTTCCAAGAACAGAAGAAACAGGAACCCTTACCCAGCAAGACCACCGTCTCATAGTTCTCCTGCATGACATCCCAGTAGAGGGCTCTCTGAGCTGGGTCCAGCAGAGCCCACTCTTCCCTGGTGAAATACACAGCCACCTCCTCAAAGGTCACCGGCCCCTGAAAGAGCAAGAGTCCAACACTAAGGACTTGCTGCCCCACTCACAGCCCCACTATTTGTGGCAGAGAGGAGTGAATCAAATGGAAGCTCAGGGTGGATCGTAGTCAGGAGAGTCCCACCTCGACCTTGTTCAGAGTATCCAGCAAATACCAGGGTGAGGGGATGAAGAGAGAGCCCCTTGTCTCTCCCAGCAGATCCATCACCCCACTATTACCCACTTACTGATACAGGAGATGGAACCCCCAGCAGGGTCTAGGGAGAGCTCGCTGGTAGAACGCCCCACACCCTCCTCATTGTGAGGAGCGGGATATGAAGGGAGAGGCAGCTCCAAGAAGCCTGACTCATGGGTGCCCCCTTCATATCTCACAGCAGCTGCTGGTTAGTGAGGTCAGGCTCCAGCACTAGGAGTCTGGTCAGACAGACACCCTAGATTCTGTCATGCTGGGAAATGCTCAATCTGTTTATTACAATTTAGGCCTGGCCCCTCCTGCCAGGCTAAGTCCACAGACACATTTTTAACCTCCCTTCTCCCTTCTCCCTTCCCTCATCTCTTCTCTGAACACAAGCCTAGAAAAGAGCAGAACCAAAGGAGTCACTGTGGGGGATTCCCTCAGACACTGACTCCACGGCAGCCACACCCCAGCAGGGGGAATATGGAGTCAGGAACTGGCTTTTGCTCTGTCTGATCCTTGTTTTGTTCACTGGAAAGTGGTTCTGCCCAGGGATGCAGCAATACATGTGTCTGGGTGGACTAGAGAGCTGGAAATCTCTCCCCCACATTCATTTATCCCACTGCCCCTTTCAGTCTCTCCTTCCCCTGTCCTCCCTCCCTGCCCCTCTGGCTGGGACAGTCCCATTCCTTGGAGCTTTGCTCTCCCATGGCTGGATTTCCTCCTCTCAACCACTAATGGGAGGAGAAATGAGGTGGGGTTGTTTGTGCAGTCACTTTCTTGCCAGACCCTAGGACATTCCCTGAGGTCTTTCAGTTACCTGGAGACTCTGGCTCAGAATTTAGTAGTAAAAGGGCCCAGGGCTGCCCTAGGGGGCTAGGACGAGCTGCAGAAAGTCATCCCTTGGGCCAGGCAGAGAAGAAGCTTTAATTAAGGTCACTTCCCAGCACAGAGCCCCACTGGGGGAGCAGCAGCTGCCAAGCCTGGTCTCCCAGATCACAATGGAGGCTGCAGTCTCTGACCCAGGAAGCTGAACCCCAATATCCTGAGCAGAGAGGGACAGCGCGTTTGAGCAGCTTCCCTCCTTTAGCTCTCTGGGGAGAGCAGCTAATGGGAGCCCCTCCTCACAGGGAGAATGGCTGATCTCATTTGACCCACTGTCCATCTGGAATCACTCCTTGTCTTTCCATAAAGTGACTCTGGATTAACAATTGTCTCAATGACACTAGATTTCAAAAAGAATGAGTTCAGAACGCTGTGGAAAAGACCATCGTGTAGCAGTGCTGACTCCCTTCCCACCACCCTCACCCCCGCAGATCTAGGACAAGGACTGGGGGCATAAATTTTCCAAACGGAACCGACAGTTCCTACAGTTTTCAAAAGAGGAGAAAAGCAAAATCTGTGATTTCACACTAACAGTGTTTGATAAGTGGACAGAAAGTTATCACAGTGATGGCACGTGACTGGGGAATGCCGGGCAGTGCTTGGAGCCAGGACTCTGCCACAAGTTGACCAGAGAGAAGGATCATGGTTAGCAGCAGCCCCCAGACACCCCCTAGTACCCAGAGCCCAGACCCCCCAACCAGGGGCCCCAGACACCCCCCAGCCAGGATCCCATCAGATATTCCCTGGGATGCAGCCCCCAGAGTCCCTGGCCAGGGACCCCAGATACCCCTCAAAGCCCCACCAGCCAGAGAACCCGCACCAGACCATGATTGTCAGGTTGGGAATCCCAAAGAGTTACCCCCACCAAGAGCCCCCAGCAGCCAGGGACCCCCTCAAGGGACCCCCCCCACTGGGAACTCAGTCCCTCACTGCCTGCCTAGGAAGTTTCCCACCCTCCAGAAGGATCTACCCTGACATTTGCCTGGGACCCCCTCCTCTGCCTAGTGTGACCCCCTGATGCTTTACAGTGGGACCCCTCACTCTGCTTCCCTGGCATGCCCTGACCTAGTGCCAGGGATCCTCTCCCCCAGCTCTGTGCACTGGGCATGGCAACAAAACCAGGAACCAGCGGGGGAAGCACATACAGAGCCCCTGGCACAGAACCAGGCTCCCTCTAACCCTCTGTCCCGCCCCCTCAAGAGACACCCACCCCCACTGTTCTGCAGCCACCAGACCAGCTGCAATACCCAGCTCCAGGACTCATAGCCTCAGGGATGGGCACATCAAAACCACCACCCCCGAAAACCCCAAACCTCCACAACCCACCAACCTGACTAGGGTACCCCCTGCCCAGCCACCCAGAGGCCTCCCCCTACCACAATGCCCCTTCAGCTGCAATCTCCCCACACAGACACCTTCCCTGCCCCTGCAAGTGTTACCTCACAGAGTGTGAGAAGTGGCTAGAAAGTTAACACCATCTCCTGCTGGTCAGTCACACAGGCAGAGGGAGCCTGGGGGGTACTTCTTTAACAGGAGAATGGAAGGCCTGGAGGGCAAGAAAGGTCCACAGGCTGTCACTAGCAAATAATGGCCACCATGGATCCACCCCAGAGGCGGCTGCATCTTAGCACATTGGGAAACAACCCATCATATTCAATTAGAAATAAAACAACTAGAGAGAAGTGGGGCAAATGTTTGGGGTATTTTATATCAATCCTTGAGACACGCAGAGAGAACCTATCACAAACGACATTTGATAACATGAGAGAAAACCACCAAGATCGGAGGGGATTTGATGTTGCTATTAAATAACTAGTGGAAAAGGGGGACTGTTGTACTGGATTTTATATGACTGTCCAATACATAAACAGAATGTGATGGTCCCCCCCAGACCCAGGGCAACCATTCACGTGAGCAGCTCAGAGCCCTTTGAGGAGCTGATTTAAGGAGGGGGGGAGCTGGAAGGCTCCCTGGACAATGGATGGGGGCCGCAGGGGGATTGGAAAATGGGGTCTGGGCAGTCTCCATGGGGGATATGCTCCTCCCTTCCCTTTCCTAGCAGAGAACGGGCACCTCATCCCATCCCATCCCCACTCCAGGGGGAGCCATGTTCTGGGGAATGACCCAGGGCAACAATTTCCCACTCAAACAAGGACAAATCGCTGCAGATAAAATGGGTGGGAAAATCCACCCCCCATCGAAGAGATTTTAAATTGACATTTGAGAAGTATGGAGAGAAAAGGGGAAATTAGAGGCAATTAGAGAGCTGATCATTGGGGGGAGGAGGAGAATCTCCCTGGATTTTATAGCCACGTGTGATAATGAGAGAGAAAAGGGGAAATCTTGAGAGAATGTGTATGTGTGAGGAAGTGGTAAAAACAGGGACATGATCCAGTTAACTCACCTCCCCGCCCCACCCCGGGAATGTCCTGGCTGCACAGAGACAGATCTACCCCCCCCACCCCAGTGACCTCCCCCTCCCTGCAACTTCCGGCTTCTCCCCGCCCTGACACCCCACACACACCAAAGGGGGGAGGCTCTGCCAGCACCTCCCCCTGAGCTCAACTCCTGCTCCTCCCCCCAGCCCGGATTGTGCCCTTCAGCCCCCCCCCGACCCTGCCTCCAGCTGCCTGACCCCCCCCCGTCAATTTCCTGCTCAGCGCCCCCCCCGCGCTCCCTGTTACTCCCCCGCCCCGCTCCAGCCCCGCCCCCAGCGCCCGGTGGAACGTTACGGCTGGTCCGGGCAGGGGGAAGGGCAGCGGCTTCAGCGGCTGTTACTGCACATGCGCAGTGCCCGGGATTAGCACATTGCTCTGGGGAGCGATTTAATACACCGCCCCCCCCCGCCGGGCCCCGGGCTCCCCCTCGGCCCCCCCGCCGGGCCTCAGGCTCTGCCCCCCCCGCCGGGCCCCGGCCCCCCCCCATCCCAGCGGGGCGGGCGGATCCTGCTGCAGCTACACTGGGGCCGAGGCGGCTCCGAGGCTCGTCCCAGGCTCCCCGGGGCAGAGTCAATTTCCTTTCCCCCGGGGTATCTTACTCCCCGGGGGCTCCGGGTCACAATGTCCTACCTCCCTTCCCTCGCCTGCAGTTCCGGCTTGTCCCCTCCCCTCCCGCCCCCGCCAGCCACACCAAGGGGAACCCCCGGGCCCCAGTCTCTGTCCCCACCTGGAGCCCAGCGGGGCCGGGGGCAGATCCTGGCTGCAGCTGAGAACAGCGGCTCCGCTCCGGCTCGGGCAGCTCCAGCGCTGCTGGCAGCACATGGAGAACCAGGGAGCAGCTGCTCAGACCGGGCTCCGCGTCACAATGTGCCAGAGCCCCGCCCCTGAGCTGAGTCAGAGTCCCGCCCCCAGGAGCTGCCCCGCCCCTGAGCTGAGCCAGAGCCCCGCCCCCATGAGCTGCCCCACCCCCAGGAGCTGCCCCACCCCCGAGCTGAGCCAGAGTCCCGCCCCCAGGAGCTGCCCCGCCCCCGGGCTGTGCCAGAGCCCCGCCCCCATGAGCTGCCCCACCCCCAGGAGCTGCCCCGCCCCCGAGCTGAGCCAGAGTCCCGCCCCCAGGAGCTGCCCCGCCCCCGGGCTGTGCCAGAGCCCCAGCCCCAGGAGCTGCCCCGCCCCTGAGCAGAGCCAGAGTCCCGCCCCCAGGAGCTGCCCAGTGTTGGGTCTCTGGGCTTTGTTCTCCTGCCTCCTTCTTCCCAGCACAGCCCCGCCCCCAGCTGCTCCCTTCCAGTGTCTGCAAACACTCCCCCCCCCCCGCGGGGCTGGCTGCAGCGCTCGCTGGGGCTGTCTCCAGTGGCTGAAGTTGCTTCCATCTCTGCTTCACCTGGAGGGGGAGAGATGAAGAGAGGAGATGGTCCCAGGGTGTGAAAGCAGAATCAGGGGGCAGGGAAAGAAGGACTGTTTGGAAAGGTGGTTTTTTGCGGGGGGGGGGTGATCCAGAGGGAGTCAGAAGAAGTTGGGCACCCCCTGGGTGTCCCAATGTTGCCCAGGGTTTATACAGCACCTTGCACAATATGGGGTCTGATCTCAGTCATGGTCTGTGCAGCACCTGGGAGCCCTGATGTCTGTTTCCTGATCACAGGCTCTGGGAATGGAGAGAGGGAAACCTCAGCACCTGAAGGTTAATGCAGCCCTGTGTGCAACCCCTGCTAGTGTGACTGGACAGCAAATGTGAAAAACTCAGACAGGGGGTGGGGATAATAAGCAGCTATATAAGAAAAAAGACCCAAAAATCAGGACATCTAGTCACACTAGTCCTGGCTGCTCTCATAAGGGGTCGGCTTAGAGAGGGTTTGGCTACGCTTGCAGCTGTACAGCGCTGGGAGTTAAAGCTGTCTTCCTACAGCTGTGTAGGGAAAGCGCTGCAGGACACACTGACAGCTACCAGCACTGCAGTGTGGCCACATTTGCAGCGCTGTTGGGAGTGGTGCATTATGGGCAGCTATCCCAGTGTTCAAGTGGCTGCAACGTGCTTTTCAAAAGAGAAGGGTGGGGCAGAGTGTGACAGGGAGCGTAGGGGAGACAGAGAGAGTGGATTTTTGGGGCTGACACTGTGTCAGCTCCCTGCCTGACAAGTTCAAGCCTTCTTCCCCACCCCTCTCTCATTCACTAAATGCAAATAGCCGCCTTTGTTTTTTTCCTCACAGACCAGATAAGCAGCTGCTCCAAAACAGACCACCCCCCCCGTGCCCACCGGGCTGCTTCTCTCCTCAAGCAAACACCAGCTGTGGGCGTTCCAAAGGGATCCCGCTGCCTCTGCTCATTCACTGCAAACAGTAACTGTGTTTGGTTGTAAGCTAAGCAGCTCCGGGAGCCCCGAGCTCACAACAAAACAAACAGAGGCATCACACCAAAACAAAGAGCGTTATCTCTACTTAAAAGCATTATGGGAAGGTTCCGGAGGTCAGTGACAGCGCAGTAAGATTAATCCCTGTTTACACTGGCACCCCAGCTCTGCAGCACCAGCTCTGTTCTCTTTATTCCTCTCGTCGAGGTGGAGTACTGCCAGCGCTGTAGCCAGGGAGATACAGCGCTGTATGTGCCTTGCCAGTGTGGACGGGGAGTAAGTTACAGTGCTGTAAAGCCACCACCAGCGCTGCAACTCTCCAGTGTAGCCAAGGCCTGAGTTATAGTAACAAAAGCAGCAAAGAGTCCTGTGGCACCTTATAGACTAACAGACGTATTGGAGCATGAGCTTTCGTGGGTGAATACCCACTTCATCTGATGGAACAATAGTCCCATATGGGCTAGTCAGGATTTCTGGTTTTCATCCAGGTGGCCTGAGTTCAAATTCTGTTATGAGAACAGTGCAGAGCTTTTGCCCAGAGTGGAGACAGGAATGGAAAGGGATCCTGCCAGCAGGGGAGTTAAACAGTGTGGGGAGGGAATACCAGAAGTGGGGGTGGTGCAGTGGTCTGGGGGAAGATGAGGGAAGGATCCCAGCAGTGTGGGAAGTTGACAACCTGGAGAGCACAGGCCTGGCATGGGGACCTGGAAGAGTGAATGTGTCCCTCTAAACCCATCAACTGCAGACTAGGCAGGCTTGGAAGAATTACCTATTTGTTGGTAAATGTCAATTTCTGTGTAAACACACAACCCAATGGCAAAATATTTCCATCGATAATCATCAAAATTGACAGATGGGCAAAGTAAGAAACATGCTGCTTGAGAACTTACCCTGTTGTAGGAACAGCAGTGATCTGTGTGCTCTGTATAACCTGTATGCTCAAAAGGTCTGTTACACTCCCCCCGGCCCTTGTCTCCTCTCCCTCTTTGAATGCCTATGAAGTGGCTTTCCCCCTCTCCTTTGTACCTCCAGTGAATGCCCTTTGCCCGGCCCGTCTGGCCAGTGGTTAGCTGTGTTACATTCCATCATGCCTCAGGGAGACTTACCTTCATCACACTGTCCATCACTGCGCTGTGGGACACTTACCTTAAAGGATCCTGACATCTCTAATGCCAGGCCTGTCCTGGGAGCATGAATGTGACACCCCCCTACCCATCTTCTTTGGCCTATCCTGGGAGTGTGAGTATGCGAGTGTGACACCCTCCCTCCTCCCTTCTTTTGAGCTTAGCTATCAATATAATACATGTGCTGTTTTCTACCAAACTCTGGGGGGTCATTAGTTCTCCCTAAGCTTACTGGCTGACCCAATTTTGGGTTACAGAAGTAACATTGTTTGATCTGTTATTGTACTAAAGGGGGAGAAAGTTGTCTGTAAAGGAGGGTGAAGATTAAATGCCTCTCCTGAGGATGGGATTTGAACCCATGTGTGCAGAGCACAATGGATTAGCTGTTCATCATTTTAAGCACTTGGCCACCTCACCTAAGCTGTCAAGAAAGGGACAGGAGGAGAAATCTAAGGCCGGCAGAGATAGGGACACTAAGGAGTTTTTAAATACTAAGCGGAAGCAGGGTCTGAATGAGCTCCCCCCTCACATCTAGTGAGGAGCTGGGAAAGACTTCAGGAACAGACCGTGTTTGCACAGACACATCTACTCTGCCCAGGTATGCAGCATATTGGGGCCGCTTCCCCAAAATGACCAGTTTGGATGGTGGTGGGTTACAAATCACTTTAGGATGGAGTGGAATGAAATGTTATTCTCCTTCCTGTATGAGTGAAGGGCAGCAGAACATACCTAGTCCATCCTGATGGAGGGGGAGGTGGGTGAGGAATAGCTTTTATTGGACTGCAGAGAAGTGATTGAGGATGTCACCCTAAACCAATGGTCCCCAAACATTTCACACTGTGCCCTCTTAGCCATGGCTGTGGCCTCTCCGAAGCCACTATTGAGAACCGTGGCTGGGAGTGGGGCTGTTGCTTGCTGGGGAGTGGGGTGCAGACAGGGGTAGGGGGTCGAGGCCAGGCTGGAAGCCAGAGGCCTAGGCTGAGGGTTGGGTTGGGGAAGAGCTGGGACAGAGTGGGGCTGAGTTTTGCTCCCTCCCTGCCCTCCATGGGGGTTGGCTCAGGCCCTGAGGTGCCCCAATTAATCTTCCTCTGTGTCCCTCTAGAAGTCATGCCCCACATTATGGGGACCACTGACCCCTACTCGCTAAGCAGGGGCTAGTAATGCCAAAACCCAGGGAAAGGGAGAACCAATGTGGGGGCCCCAGCACCGGAACCATGCCTCCCCTTCTGTCTCTGGCTCTTCCCCCTTCCACCCATGGCCCCATGCACTGTCCCCTCTGTTCTACCCCTTCCCACACTGGCCCCACTCTATCACTCCTTTACCCCTGCCCCGCTGCGGCCCTGAAACCAGAGAAGCTCTGTGCCCCTGCTGCAGCCCTCGGGCCCTAGCAGGGAGTGGGAGCTCCTCCGGCTCTGAGGCTGACATGGGGGAGACTTTTCCAGGGGGACTCAATTTGTCTAGGGACCCTAGTCATGGGCCCTATTGTTCCCTTGGCAACACAAGGTTTGGGGATGCTGAGCCCCCCCGAGCCTCCATTACGAGCCACCCAGGCTACCACTGCTCATTGGGTGGCCCGTCTCTCTGTGTTTTCTGCTGCTTGTGCTGGGGAGCCTTGCCAGCACTAGGGGTGGGGCCCCCCAGTAGTCGCCCAGGGCTCCAGGAGGTCAAAGGGCACCGTGTGGCAGTGTAAAGGTGCTCACTGCTCTCCCCTGCCCCAATGCTCCTCCATGGGCCCATAGAGGGTTCGGGGGAGCAAGGAGCAACACTATGTGCTCCATGCGTCCTGGTCACTTTCCCCACCTGGGCTGTGCTGTGAGGGGAGCATCAGAAGCTGCTGCTGTCTGCTCTCCCCTTATGCAGCCCAGCTGAGGAAAGTGACCTGGATGCAGGGAGCTCGGATGATCTCGCTTCTTGCCCCCACATCCCACAACCCCTAGGGGTGCCTGGAGGAGCAGCGTTCCAGGGAGGAGTGGGGGGCAGCAATGCCAGCTGCTCCATGCACACAGATCAGTGTCCCCACATGGGTACAGGAGGGGGTGCAGGAGTTTCTGTGATGCCTATTCTAACAATATCGTCACTCAATACCAGGCACTCAAATTCACCCATCTTAGTACTTAGACATTTAGCATTTGTATTTAAGCATTTATAAAATGTGTCCCATTTTAGCTGTCTGCTATTACGTGATGTAATTGAGGGAGACTCTTTCATTTCATTGTTTCTGATCAGATCCTACCTTTACATTATCATCTTCCATCCTCTCCTCCTTACTAGGCTATAGAGAATCCTTGTGAATAGTTCCTCTCCTAACGGAAGTCTCTGTCTGAACCCTGTGCTCCTCAGCGCCTGTCAGCTTTCCCCCAGCTCTGAGGCTGGGTCTACACTGCGCACCTTACCACGGCGCAGCTATGCCACTCTAACCGTGCCGTTGTAAGGTGAGCTGTGTGGCCATCCTTATCGCTGGGAGAGAGCTTCCCCGGCAACAAAATCAAACCACCTCCAAGGAGTGGCAGGAGCTTCATCACCGGGAGCACAGCTCCACCTACAAAGCGCTGTTCACAGTGCTGCTTTGCATGGCTCAAATATTGGCATTTTTTCTCACCCCTGAGCGACGAAATTTTTAACAACAAAAGCCTAAGTTTAAAAAAAAACTCCTCTGCAACCTATTTAATTTTACCTTTATACAACCTTTGTACTGTCTCCAGTTTTTG
The DNA here is from genome assembly GCF_025201925.1 of Gopherus flavomarginatus. Taxonomy (NCBI): domain Eukaryota; kingdom Metazoa; phylum Chordata; order Testudines; family Testudinidae; genus Gopherus; species Gopherus flavomarginatus. The sequence goes on along the minus strand of NC_066622.1, from coordinate 52,664,747 downwards.
TGCCCAAAGTCCCCCAGGAAAAGGAAAACAACCAGCAGTGGAACCAGTAGGAAACCCAGCAATAGAACTCAGGAAACCTCGGGGTGTGCTAGGCTGACCAGATGTCCTGATTTAATAGGGACAGTCCGAATTTTGGGGTCTTTTTCTTATCTAGGATCCTATTACCCCCCACCCCATCCCGATTTTTCACACTTTCTGTCTGGTCACCCTAGGGTGTGCATGTGTGGATCCCAACTGCTCCCTGCCCCCCTCATTTAAGCAGATGTGCAGGGTTACTGCCCTGGGAACTGCAGGACATCAATGGACATGGGGTTGGCTGGAGGTAGGGTCTGGCTGCAGCGAGGACAAGGGATGCGGGGCTGGCTGGCTTCAGGCAGGGGGGTGCATCAGAGGTTGGCTGGAGACAGAGCAGGGGGTATGGAGCTGGCTGCAGACAGGGGGTGCAGGGCTGGTGCAGGCTGGAGAGGTGTGGGGGTGGCTGGCTTTGGGCAGGGCCACAGGGGGGTGCGGCAGGAGTTGGCTGGAGACAGGGCAGGGGGTGTGTCAGGAGCTGGGTGCAGGGCTGGCTGCGGGCAGGGCAGGGAGGATGCGCCTGGTGCGGGCAGGGCAGAAGGTGCAGGGCTGGCTGGAGACAGAGGCTGGCTGTGGGCAGGGCAGGGCAGGGGGTGCAGGGCTGGCTGCAGTCAGGGAATGAGGCAGGGCCGGTGCAAGGATGTTTCTTGCCCTAGGCGAAACTTCCACCTTGCACCGTCCCCCCCCTGCGCCCCCGCCCTGATGCACCCCACCCGTGGCAGCTCCCCTCCTCTACCCTGAGGCATCCCTCTTGTGGCAACTCTCCCACTATGCCCAGTGGCACCCCCCTTGCACTAGCTCACCCCTGCTCTTAGCACAAGCACCCTGAGCACACCGTGGCCACTTCACTTCTCCCACCTCCCAGGCTTGCGGCGCCTAAGCCTGCCAGGCAGTCAAGCACCCTTCTCTGAGCCACAGCAGCCCTGACAGTTGACAATAGAGGCACCTTAACCCCTGAATTCCTTCAATGTGTCCCCCTCCGGGGTCCAGCTCCGACCACCAGATACCCAGGGTATATCTATACTACCTACCGAATCGGTGGAGAGCGATCAATCCAGCGGGGGTTGATATATCGCGTCTAGTGTAGATGCAACACATCAAGTGCTCTCACCTAGACTGCTGTACTCCAGCTCGGTGAGAGACGCAGGCAGAATCTGCGGGGAGCTGCAGCAGTCAACTCACCGCGACTGTGACATTGTAATTATAATCTAATATCTCATTGAAAGGTGACAGGGCCAGAAAGAGTTAAGTAACTCACCTCACCGACTGACCTGATCCATGGGTGAAGCTTAAGAACTGGTTAGAAAGATATGTAAATGAAC
>NC_066622.1:52381592-52451671 GCF_025201925.1 Gopherus flavomarginatus | reverse complement strand
AAGGGACCTCAGGAGGTATCTAGTCCAATCCACTGCTCAAGGCAGGACCAATCCCCAACTAAATCTTACCAGCCAGGGCTCTGTCAAACCTGACCTTAAAAACGTCTAAGGAAGAATATTCCACCACCTCCCTAGGTAACCCATTCCAGTGCTTCACCACCCTCCTTGTGAATAAAGTTTTTTCCTAATATTCCACCTAAACCTTCCTCCTTGCAACTTGAGACCATTACTCCTTGTTCTGTCATTAGGTACCATAGAGAACAGTCTAGATCCATCCTCTTTGGAACCCACTTTCAGGTACTTGAAAGTAGCTATCAAATCCCCCTCAATCTTCTCTTCTGCAGACTAAACAAGCCCAGTTCCCTCAAACTCTCCTCACAAGTCATGTGCTCCTGATTTCTAATCATTTTTGTTGCCCTCTGCTGGAATCTTTCCAAGGTTTCCACATCCTTCGTGTAGTGTTGAGCCCAAAACTGGACACAGTACTCCAGATGGGGCTTCACCAATGTCGAATAGAGGGGAATGATCACATCCATAGATCTGCTGGCAATGCCCCTACTTATACAACTCAAAATGCCGTTAGCCTTCTTGGCAACAAGGGCACACTGTTGACTCATAGCCAGCTTCTCGTCTACTGAAATCTCTAGGTCCTTTTCTGTAGAACCGCTTCCTAACCGTTCGGTCCCTAGTCTGTAACAGCAAATGGGATTCTTCTGTCCTAAGTGCAGGATTCTGCACTTGTCCTCGTTGAACCTCATCAGGTTTCTTTTGCCCCAGTCCTCTAATTTGTCTAGGTCCCTCTGTATCCTAACCCTACCCTCCAGCGTATCAACCACTCCTCCCAGTTTAATGACATCTGCAAAATTGATGAGGGTGCAGTCCACGCAATTCTCCAGATCATTAATGAAGATATTGAACAAAACTGGCCCCAGGACCAACCCTTGGGGCACGCCACTTGAAACTGGCTGCCAACTAGACGTGGAGCCTTTGATCACTGCCCATTGAGTCTGACGATCTAGCCAGCTTTCTAACCACCTTACAGTCCATTCATCCAGCCCATACTTTAACTTGCTGGCAAGAATACTGTGGGAGACCACATCAAAAGCTTTGCTAAAGTCAAGGAATAACACATCCACTGCTTTCCCCTCATCCACAGACCCAGTTATCTCCTCATAGAAGGCAATTAGGTTAGTCAGGTATGACTTGCCCTTGGTGAATCCGCGCTGACTGTTCCTGATCACTTTCCTCTCCTCTAAGTGCTTCAGAAGTGATTCCTTGAGGACCTGCTCCATGATTTTTCCAGGGATTGAGGTGAGACTGACTGGCCTGTAGTTCCCCAAATCCTCCTTCTTCCCTTTTTAAAAGATGGGCACTACAGTAGCCTTTTTCCAGTCATCTGGGACCACCCCCGATCGCCATGAGTTTTCATAGATAATGGGTAATGGCTCTGCAATCACATCCGCCAACTCCTTTAGCACCCTCGGATGCAGCGCATCCAGCCCCATGGACATGTGCTGGTCTCCAGTTTTTCTAAATAGTCTCGAACCATTTCTTTCTCCACAGAGGGCTGGTCACCTTCTCCCCACACTGTGCTGCCCAGTGCAGCAGTCTGGGAGCTGACCTTGTTTGTGAAGACAGAGACAAAAAAAGCATTGAGTACATTAGCTTTTTCCACATCCTCTGTCCACTAAGTTACCTCCCTCATTCAGTAAGAGGCCCACACTTTCCTTGACTTTCTTCATGTTACTAACATACCTGAAGAAACCCTTCTTCTTACTCTTAACATCTCTTGCTAGCTGCAACTCCGAGTGTGATTTGGCCTTCCTGACTTCACTCCTGCATGCCTGAGCAATATTTTTATACTCCTCTCTGGTCATTTGTCCAATCTTCCACTTTTTGTAAGCTTCTCTTTTGCGTTTAAGATCAGCAAGGATTTCACTGTTAAGCCAAGCTGGCCGCCTGCCATATTTACTATTCTTTCTACACATCAGGATGTTTTTTTCCTGCAACCTCAATAAGGATTCTTTAATCCTTTAGAGGATTTGAACTGATTTCAGTGGAGGCACATGTTTGCTAGGTTTATATGCATTTGCACAGGAAGATATTGAGTGTTTGCATTCATTTCAGGGATCCCTATTCAGTGGAACTCGTGAACATAACAGAAATGCAATTACTTTGCTGAAGGAAGAGGTGTGTAAGGGGGCATTTGGATCTGAACCAAGGACTACTTGATTTGCAGTCAAACACTCTATCACTGAGCTATACCCCCATGACTGCTATGAAAGTAAGTCAGTGATCTTAAAGAGTTTGAAGGACAGGCCCTGCCTCAGAGATCTCCTGTTCTCTTCCCAGTCCACAGTGCTTTTAAAAATGGGGTTTCATTAAACTTATAGATGCATGGAGACACCACAGCTTGCACACCCACCCACATAGATTCCCCCAGTGATGTAGCTACCACCTCTTGGGGAGATGGATTAACTACACGGGCAGGACAGCTCTCTCCCCTCTGCTTAGAGCATCTTCATTATTTATGAATAGGTAGGAAAGAACCTCCTGAATGGACAGTAACCAATTGATCAAATATTGCTGGGTCTGCATTCAATATGGGTAACTGGTCATACTGGGCTAGATTAGAAGGAGTATTGGCAGCAGAAGTGACTATTCCCCTCTATTTGGCATTGGTGAGGCCACATCTGGAGCATTGCGTCCAGTTTTCGCCCTCCCACTAGAGAAACAAGTTAGAGAGAGTCTAGGGGAGGGGAACAAAAATGATTAGGGGGCAGGGGACTTACAAGGAGAGGCTGAGGACAGGGCCACTCAGAGGGGGGCATGTGGGGCAATTTGCCCCAGGCCGTGCAGGGCCCCCATGAGAATATAGTATTCTAGAGTATTGCAACTTTTTTATGGAAGGGGCCCCCAAACTTGTTTTGCCCCAGGCTCTGAATCCTATGGGTGGCCCTGCCCACTCCACCCCCTGACTCATTCTCCTCCCTCTGAGGCCCCACCTATGCTCTGCCCTCTCTCCCATTTGGCCACTTCCCACCCCTGCTCTTCCTCTTTGGCTGAGGCCTGCTGGTCCAACTTTCGCTTGCTCCTCTGCTGCCCGAAGGCCTCCTTATGCCTCTCCACCCCCAACCCCAAGGCCTGTCTGCTGCCCCCACCTCTCTGCCCTTCAACTGAGACTCACCCTGCCCAAACCTCTTTGCCCCCTCCCCTAAGACCAGCCCTGCCCACCACTTGTGCCTCTCTGCTTCTCCCCTGGGACCCACCCTGTCCAGCACTCACAGCTCTCTACCCCCTCTCCTGACCTGCCCAGTCCACCACCCACACCTCTCTGCCCCTCCCTTAAGACACGCCCTGTCCACCTATTTCCTCGGTCATCTCTTGTTATTCATTGAAACATCAAGGATGGAATAAATAGCTGAGTTTACTCCAGGGTGAGGAAGAAAGAAGCCACCAATCCCCTAGCAAAGCTCAGTGCCCAGGAGAAAACCTACCCTCTGCTATTGCAATCCCTGATGTGCTGGGGATATGATGGTAAAGGAACTGTCTGAATGATCAAGGCAAGAAATGGACAACAATCTACAGGAGCGTTATTGACCACAAAAACACCCTCCTCATGCTCCAGCCAGAAGGGAAATGAGCAGGAATTCTTGCAGTTCAGCCATGGACACACTTACACAACGGCACAGCAGTGTGTGTGTTGTGGAAGCTGGTCTGAGGGAACAACTGGAATTGATCACAGATTGAGAACAGAACTAGAGTTTAGTGAGAGACCCATCTCAAGCAAGTAGTTATGACCGAGTGGCTAAGGCGATGGACTAGCAATCCATTGGGGTTTCCTGGCTCAGATTCACATCCTGTCAACTACAGAGGAAGTTGTGATTCTTTAGTTTCAAGGGAGCTGGGTCTTGTCTCACTCTCAAGCTGTGGCTACACTGTTGGGTAATGTGGCTTTAAAGTGTTTTAAATAAACAGCTGTTGCATATCCACACTATGCCCCTTGTGTCACCAGAGCACATCCAGGCTAGAATCTTGGATGGCCACAGAGAGCAGTGCATTGTGGGTAGCTGTGCAACTGGCTACAGGTGTTTTGGGAAGGGTTTGCAAGACCTCATGGCTGGTACAGCATCACATGATGCAGGGTTGTCTATCCCATTGTTCAATGGGAATCCTACTAGATTGCCAGCTGCTTTTCAACTGCAATGTGCCTGGTGGGGTACAGAGTATGTGTGTGTGTGTGGGCAGAGTGAGTGTGTGGGCACACTGTCTCTAAGTCCAGACAGCTGCTGCAAGCCACCAGTCCTGAGGTAGGGGGAGGGAGACAGCCCCAACATCAGCCCCTGCTTCCCTCACTGGCTCAGGTCAGCACAGCAGCCTCTGTCACACACACACACACACGCACACACACACACACACACACACACACACACGCACACTGCTGCCTGCTTAGCTCTGTATCAGGGGTGCTGGAACAGGGGGTTAGAGGGCTGTGGCTCCACCACTGTTTATGAGCTGTTAGGACCGGTGATGCAGTGGGGAGAAGGGTGGAGTCTTAGGGGGGGAAGAGGCGTTCTGTGGGTGTGGCCTCGGGGGGAGGGGTGGTGTGAGTGTGGGTCCTTGAGGAAGGGGTGTCATGGGAGTGCCACAGTTCAGATAATGGTGCCCCCCCCACTGTAAGGAAGTTCCCGCCGCCACTGCTGTATAAATCCATGGTACGCCCACATCTTGAATGAAGCATGCAGATACGGTCACCCCATTTCAGAAAAGATGTATTGGTATTGGAAAAGGTTCAGAAAGGGGTATGGAGTGTCTGCCATCTGAGGAGAGAATAATGAGCCTGGGACTTTTCAGCTTGGAGAAAAGATGACTAAGGGAGGATATGATAGAGGTCTATAAAATCATGGCTGGTGTGGAGAAAGTAAATAAGGAAGTGTTACTTATTCCTTCTCATAACACAAGAACTTGGGGTCACCAAATGAAATTAATAGGCAGCACGTTTAAAACAAACAAAAGGAAGTATTTTTTCATACAACGCACAGTCAACCTGCGGAACTCCTTGCCAGAGGATGTTGTGAAGGTCAAGACTATAACAGGGCTCAGAAAAAGAGCTAAATCGATTCATGGAGGACATGCTCTGAGCCAGGATGGGCAGGGAAGGTGTCCCTAGTCTCTGTTTGCTGGGAGCGGGTGACAGAGGATAGATCACTTGATGATTACCTGTTCTGTTCATTCTCTCTGGGGCACCTGGCTTTGGCCGCTATGGGAAGACAGGACACTGGGCGAGATGGACCCAGTCTGACCCAGTCTGACTGCTCTTACATCCTTATGCTCCTTTCATACAGATGCCTGGGATTCTGCCTGACAATGTGTCCCTGAGGTCTCAGCCAAAATGCCCAGACAGGCAAACACTCTGGGCTCCTGAAGCCTCTGCCCCCCACCTGGTGCCTATGGCTCATCCCTGCCCCTTGCTGCTGCTCCTTGCTGTAGAAGGTGAAAGGAGCGGAGGCAGCACAGGAGCCTTCTGGGGATGCAGATCTGAGGCTTTGGGAGAGACACATTGTCTGAGACATCAGAGCGCTGTAAACCATGCAGCCACCCCCTCAATCAGGGGCCTGTTCCAGCCCTGAGTCTGGGTTACCGTCATCCCACCCACACAGCAGGGTGCCCACTGTTCTGTATTTGGTTGTCATGGTTTTTGTTCCCATGCAACTGAGTTAGATTATTAGGGGTTAGCCCAGCCAGCTTCGGCCAATTGGGTGAGCTCTGTGTCTGTAAATAAATGGTAGTTTTGTTAGCTGTCTGCTGTCTGGCCTCAAGTGATTTCTTTTTAAACCGGCTGCCCCCAAGGATATAACAAGTGGCGACGAGGATGGGATTCCGGTGCTGCTCCAGTAACACAAGGAAGTAGAAGTCAAGGTACAGAAAGTGAAACTAAAAATCATGGCTACTCTGACCAGGCCACTGGAACCTTTTGATGAGAATATAGAGCAGTGGCCTGAGTATACTGAGTGTTTTGAGCTTTTTGTTATTGCAAATGACATTACAGAAGAGAAGAAGGTGCCCATATTCTTAAGTGTTGTAGGAGCTAAAACCTACTCCCTGTTACGCAGCTTACTATACCCTGTTAAGCCTGAGACTAAATCTTGCAGTGACATGGTGGAAACCCTGGGGTCCCATTTTTCCCCAAAACCACTGGTAGTTGCTGAAAGATATCGGTTTCACAAAAGAGACCAAAAAGAAGATGAAACAGTTGTACAATTTGTAGCAATTTAAAAAAAGCTAGCAGAACACTGTGAATTTAAAGAGATGTTAAATGATGCCCTGCGTGACAGGTTAGTGTGTGGCCTCTACAGAGAAGCGATACAGAAGTGCCTACTGACAGAGGCTCAGCTTACATTACAGAAGGCTGTTGATATTGCTGTATCCATGGAACTGGCTACAAGGGAGGCGCAATACATCGGTGCATCCCCTAGGCTGCAAAAAGTGTCACAAGAACCTACCCACAAAATTGTGCAGAGTCAGGAATGTTACAGCTGTGGTAAGCCAGGTCACCAGGCATCAGAATGCTGGTGTAAGGACCTGGTGTGTCGACACTGTGGCAAAAAGGGACACATTGAGTGTGCCTGTAAACAAAAGAACAAGAGGCCTGTGGTCTGGCCGACAAAAAGAGGAACCCTGCATACCCTAGAGCAGACCCGGGATGATCAAGGTGGCACCTCATCGCAAGCGGAAGTGCCACTGCATGTTTTGTCTTTGGCAGTGGGCTCACATGAATTCGGGATAACCCCATTATTGGATAGCAAACCTATATGCATGGAACTAGACACCGGTGCAGCTGTCTCGCTGGTCTCCGAAACTGTGTATAAAGAAAAGTTACAGCCTCTTCCGCTTAAGGCAACAAAAACTGTTCTGAAGACGTATACAGGAGAAGCTGTGCCCATGTCGGGCACTATTTATGTTAAGGTGGAGCTCAATGGACAGGCTGCTAAATTGCAACTGTTTGTGGTGAGAGGTAACTACCCAGCCTTAATGGGTAGGTCTTGGTTTGGGCAGATTCAGCTGATCTGGGCAGAAGTGCACCGGTTGACTAATGAAGAAACCAGTCTAACCCCTATACTAAGGAAACATGCTGCTGTTTTTGGAGATGATTTGGGAAGTATGAAGGGAATCACTGTGACATTGAACATTAAACCTGATAGTCCACCAAAATATCTGAAACCCGTACTGTGCCATATGCCATCAGGTGAAAAGTCGAAACAGACCTGGAGCGCCTGGTCACAAATGGAGTCCTAACACCAGTTACCCATAGCTCATGGGCCACTCCTATCATTCCAATAGTTAAGAAAGATGGCTCTCTCTGGATTTGCGGTGATTTTAAAATCACTGTCAACCCAGTGTTGTGTGCAGAGCAATACCGTCTTCCCTGCATAGATGACCTATTCGCAGGCCTGGCTGGGGGACAAAAGTTCAGTAAGATTGATCTGAGTCAAGCATATTTACAGACACACGTCGATTACAAGTCCTAAGATCTGTTGACTATTGTGACTCATAAGGGGCTTTATCGATACTGTTGCCTACCCTTCAAAATAATGTCTGCTCCCTCCCTATTTCAGATGGCTATGGTCCAGATCTTGTGTGGCTTGTCAGGAGTTCAGTGCTATCTGGATGATATCCTGGTCACTGGAAGGAATGAAGAGGATCACTTAAAGAATTTAGAGGCTACCCTACAAAGACTGGAAGAGTATGGCCTACGACTTCGCTAAGACAAGTGTGAATTCTTCAAGCTCTCTGTTGAATATTTTGGACGCATCATTGATTCTGCAGGTCTTCATAAGGCCCCTGCAAAAGTTAAAGCTATGGTAGAGGCTCCCCCACCTTGAAATGTAAGCCAGCTGCACTCGTTTCTAAGACTACTGAATTTTTATGGAAAGTTCATCTCACAGTTAGCCACACTGCTAAAACCACTTCATGAGCTCCTGGGACAGAACAAGGCCTGGAAGTGGACTGAAGCCTGTGATGTTGCATTTAGCAAAGCTAAGGATGCACTGCTAAATTCTGAAGTTCTAACGCACTTTGATCCATCCTTACCCCTACAATTGCCTGCGATGCCTCCTCTTATGGAGTGGGAGCAGTCGTGTCACTCATTATGCCTTCTGGAGAAGAGAGACCTATTGCTTTTGCTTCATGCACTCTAAGCAAAGCAAAAACTAACTACTCCCAAATCGAACGTGAGGCATTAGGAATTGTTTCTGGAATTCGGAAGTTTCATCAGTTCCTGTCTGAGCGAAAGTTTACTATTCTCACAGACCATCGACCTCTGACGTCATTTTTTGGACCCTACACAGGCATTCCCCCATTAGCTGCTAGTTGTATGCGACGTTGGGCATTGTCACTTTCAGCACACACTTATAAAATTAAATATCGGAAATCATCTCTGCACGGCAATGCAGATGGCCTCTCAAGTTTGCCTTTGCCGATCAAACATCAAGATAGTGCCCAAAAGGAAATCTTCTACTTTGATCAGGTAGAGAATACGTCCATCACTGCTACTCAGATAAAGAAGGCAACTCGCGTTGGCCCAGTATTGTCCCAAGTTATGGACCTGGTGATGCATGGAAAATCTCGACAAACCTTTCCGGTCTCACCCGACCTTGTTACCTACATGTCCAGGAGGATGGAGTTATCTGTCCAATCCGGTTGTTTGTTGTGGGGGGGACATGTCATTATTCCGCCACCACTGAGATCACAGATGTTAGAACAGCTACATTCCAGTCACTGTGGAATAGTGCACATGAAGGAAATTGCACAAAGCTATTTTGGTGGCCTGGATTGGACAATGCTATTGAAGAGAAAGCAAAAGGTTGTATGTCATGTCAGGGTATGAGGAATGCACCCCAGTGGGCACCCCTACACCCATGAGACTGGCCTGAAAACCCATGGCAACGTAGTCACATTGACTTTGCTGGCCCCCTTGAAGGAAACATGTTCTTGGTGGCATTAGATGCCCATTCTAAATGTCCAGAAGCCTCTATAATGCAGTCCACTACTGCAGAGAGTACTGTCCAAAAACTACAGGGACTCTTTAGTCGTTTCGGTCTGCCAGAACAACTTGTGAGCGACAACGGACTGCAGTTCGTCTCTCAGGGGTTTCAAAATTTTATGAAGGCAAATGGGATACACCACGTCACGTCAGCACCATATCATCCATCCACCAACGGATTAGCTGAAAGATTTGTGCAGACAATGGAACACGCTTTGAAATCAGCAAGGGGACAACACTCCATTCAAAAGCGTCTGGATACCTTCTTACTTTCCTACAGAAACACACCTCATGCTACCACCCAGGCACCCCCGGCCTTTCTAATGATGGGACGACAGCTGCGCACTTGCTTTGATCTGCTGAAACCTTCTGAACCCCAACAAACTGTGCAACATCAGCAGCAACATCAAGTCATCAGACGTGCACCCAGAGCAAAAGACTGAACCTTTAGCCTGGGACAGCCAGTTTTGGCTCGGAATTATACTTCTGGAGCTAAATGGGTCCCTGCCACGATCATCACTCAAACAGGACCTGTTTCCTACACAGTCCGGACTGCAGTGAATCCTACCTGGTGGCGACATGTAGATCAGCTGTTGCCAGATCATGCCAGTCCTCAGACATATCTGCAGTTGAGTGGTCTGACTTCACCTCTTCTTGTCAGACACTGACTCATGAATCACCTGTTCCTGACTGTTCTATTCCCATACTTCTGGCGGCTGAGATACCTCTTTGCCCAGCATGAATTGATACCACCTCCTCACCTGTTCATGCTGCAGACCCTAAGCCCATGGTAATTTTCGGTGCAACAACACCAGAAGTTCGCCGTAATCCACCTAGAGACAGAAAGCTTCCTCATCGCCTGGATCTTTAGCTAGGGTGAACCCACGGTTATGGGACAAAATAATCCCCGGGGTTGAGCCGGGAATGGAGGCAGTCTACCCTCCTTCTCTAGTCTAGTATCAGAGGGGTAGCCGTGTTAGTCTGGATCTGTAAAAGCAACAAAGAATCCTGTGGCACCTTATAGACTAACAGACTTTTTGGAGCATGAGTTTTCATGGGTGAATACCCACTTCGTCAGATGCATGTAGTGGAAAGTTCCAGGGGCAGGTATGTATATGCAGGCAAGCTAGAGATAATGAGGCAGTTCAATCAGGGAGGATGAGGCCCTGTTCTAGCAGTTGAGGTGTGAAAACCAAGGGAGGAGAAACTGGTTCTGTAATTGGCAAGCCATTCACAGTCTTTGTTTAATCCTGAGCTGATGGTGTCAAATTTGCAGATGAACTGAAGCTCAGCAGTTTATCTGCTGTACCCAGCAGCCTCCTACTGCAAGACAAACCCAAGAAAGAAACCAGCAGGACTCCACTGGCCATCACATACAGTCCCCAGCTAAAACCTCTCCAACGCATCATCGGGGATCTACAACCCATCCTGTACAATGATCCCATACTTTCACAGGCCTTGGGTGGCAGGCCAGTCCTCGCTCACAGGCAACCTACCAACCTGAAACATTCTCACCAGTAACTGCACACCGCACCATAGTAACTCTAGCTCAGGAACCAATCCATGCAACAAACCTCGGTGCCAACTCTGCCCACATATCTACACCAGCGACACCATCTCAGGACCTAACCAGATCAGGCACACCATCACCGGTTCATTCACCTGCATGTCCACAAATGTAATATATACTATCATATGCCAGCAATGCCCCTCTGCTATGTACATCGGCCAAACTGGACAGTCGCTACGGAAAAGGATAAACGGACACAAATCAGATAGTAGGAATGGCAATATACAAAAACCTGTAGGAGAACACTTCAACCTCCCTGGCCACACTATAGCAGACCTTAAGGTGGCCATCCTGCAGCAAAAAAACTTCAGGACCAGACTTCAAAGAAAAACTGCTGAGCTTCAGTTCATCTGCAAATTTGACACCATCAGCTCAGGATTAAACAAAGACTGTGAATGGCTTGCCAATTACAAAACCACTTTCTCCTCCCTTGGTTTTCACACCTCAACTGCTAGAACAGGGCCTCATTCTCCCTGATTGAACTACCTCATTATCTCTAGCTTGCCTGCATATACATACCTGCCCCTGGAAATTTCCACTACATGCATCTGATGAAGTGGGTATTCACCCACGAAAGCTCATGCTCCGAAATGTCTGTTAGTCTATAAGGTGCCACAGAACTCTTTGCTGGTTTTACAGATCCAGACTAATATGGCTACCCCTCTGATAAGTGACACCGTGTGGCCACGCAGGGTAATGCACAGAGCATCACACCTACGTAGAGGCTGTAGAGATCCCTCGGGGGCTTAGGGGTCGTGGGGGGCACAGATAGCTACGTCTAGGCTGGAGGCATTCCAGTGGGGATTAGGGGCTTTATGGGGGACACAAATATCTACATCCTGGGTGGAGAGGTCCCTGGATGGCTTAGGGGGTTGTGGTGAGCACAGATACATACGTCCAGGCTGTAGTGGTCCCTGGGGGTTTAGGGAGTTGGTGAGGGGCACAAGAACCTATGTGTGATCTGGAGGGGTCCCTGGGGGACTTAAGAGGTTGTGGTTGTGCAGATACTTACATACCAGTTGGAGGGGGCCCTGGGGAGCTTAGGGGGGTTGTGTGGCATACACATAGCTACAACCAGGCTGGTGGGGGACCTATGGGTCTTAGGGGGCTTGTGGGGGACAGAGATACCTATGTCCAGGCTGGAGAAGTCTTGGGAAGGGATTAGGGGGTACCTGGAGGTCACAAATATCTACGTCCAGCCTGGAGGGGTTCTGGGGGTATTAGAGAGTTGTTGGGGGGCACAGATACCTATTTCGAGGCTGTAGGGTTCACGAGGTTTCTTTGGGGCAATTTGGGGTACAGATACCTACGTCCATGCTGTAGGGGTCCCTAGGAGGATCAGTGTGTTCGTGAGGGTGCACAGATACCTACGTCTAGGCTATAGGGATCCTGGTGGGGCTTAAGGGTTTGTGAGGGGCACAGATACGTTCATTGAGGCAAGAGGGGTCCTGGGGACCTTAGGGGGTTCGTGTTGGGCACAAATACCTGTGTCTAGGCTGGAGGCATTCCGGGGGGCTTAGGGGGGTTTGTGGGGTTCTCAGATAACTATGTCGAGGCTGGAGGGTTCCCATCGTGTCCTAGGGGGTCTGTGGGGGGCACAGATACCTGCGTCTAGGCTGGAGAGGTTTTGGGGGTCTTAGAAGGGATGTGGGGGCACAGATACATATGTCCATGCTGGAGGGGCCCCGTCGTGGCTTAGGGGATTCGTGGGGTCAGAGATATCTACGTCTAGTCTGGAGGTGTCCCGGGGGGGATTAGCTGTGTTGGGGGGGGAACAGATACCTACGTCCCGATTGCAGGTGGCCCTGGGTAGCTTAGGCGGTTTGTGGGGGTCACAGATACAAACATCCATGCTGTAGGGGTCCCGAGGGTCTTTGTAGGGCTCTGGGGGTCACAGATACCTACCTTCAGGCTGGAGGGGTCCTCTGGGTCTTAGGGGGTGTGTGGTGCATACAGATGCCTACATCTGGGATTGTGGGTTCCCTGGGGGGATTTGAGGTTTGTGGGGAGCACAGATACCTTTATCCAGCCTAGATGGGTCCCAGTGGGATTAGGGGGATGTGCGGGGTACAACCTATGCAGGCAGAAGCAGGATGAACTCGACCCTGACATCTGGTGGTGAATTATGGGGAGTGTGGAAAAGAATTTCAGGGACTGATCATGTTTGCATAGGCGCACCCACTCCGCCTGACATGGCCACGGCAGCCTGGGATGGTTGCTTTGGCGGCTGTGGTATCCCCAGTTTATTTGTTGCTGGGGCATGAGATGTGGAGTGTTGTCACCCTGATTGTATGGATGAGGAACTGTGAAACTGCTTTGAGACAGTGATTCTCACCATCAATTGAGTGGCACTCGCTAGACAAGGGAGTCTGCTCCTTGAGTAACCCAGAAACACCAATAACATCTTCTTTTCTTTTAACAGTGAAATAGCAGAGCTGAGTTTTTATTCTCTTAAGAATTGAAGTCCATGTTTTCTCAATTGAAATCAGTGAAAAGCTGAGGAGTCTGAAGCTATGTTGTAGAGCAGAGCAGCTGATGGAGCGGAGCAGTTTGTGGGATGGTTGGAGTGGCCCATAGAGTGAGATGAGATGAGCAGTTTTTGGGGACAGCTGGAGCAGATCACAGGTTGGTTGGCAAACCAGAGCAGCTGGTGGGGAAGGCGGAAGTAGAATCCCAGGGAGAGGCAGAGCAGTCAGCATTGGACCATGTAAGATGCCCCTTTCTACCCAGGCTGGCGGGGGAAAGTCCTGTAGACAGACTCTTGAACTCTGGGGCTGATGGACTGTGGGTGATTTTGGGGTTGCTGGACTCTTGAAACATTTGAGGTATCGGACTTTGGAGTCTTGGGGTGATTTGGGGATAATGGGACTCAAGAGCCCAGGGAAAATGACACGGCTATGTTGTTTATCTTACATTATTAAACGTTTTCTGCTACACCCAGACTCTGTGCTTGCGAGAGGGGAAGTCTTCCCTCTTTGAGGCACCTAGGAGTGCGTATGTAAAATTTTCCCAGGTCACTGTGTGGGGGATCGAGCTGGTTTGCATTGCGTTGTAGGGAAGGGACTCCTATGTATTGAACCCAGTCCTTGCTGCTATCAGTTCAGCCTGGCAGAAGGGTTCCACTTATGTCCATGCACAACCAGGACATCTCAATCCAGTCCTTCTGAGGGTTCAGGAAGCTTAGTTACCAGTGTGGGATTCCCTGCATTCCAACAACCAAGCTCCAAACCAAAACTGAACTAACTCCCTTCAGCCGGCCCCTTCCTGTGTCCAGCTTCCTGGGCAAAGGTGCTGACTCCTTCCCCCTTGCCTAGCTCGAGTTACAGGCTTAGGTCCTGTCCTTCACCTAAAGTCACCCACTGCTCTCCCATCCCCCACACAGACAGTCCCTACTCCATCACAGTAATGCCCAGAGCATTTCCCTCACGGAGCAACAGTGACACCATGTGTCCATGCAGGGTAATGCACAGAGCAGCACACCTACGTAGAGGTTGTAGAGATCCCTGGGGGACTTAGGGGTCATGGGAGGTACAGATAGCTATATCCAGGCTGGAGGCATTCCAAGGGGGCTTAAGGGGTTTCGTAGGGTCACAGATACCTACGTCCAGGATGGTCGGGACCCTGGGGGAGTTAGTTGGGTTGTGGGGGGCATAGGTACTTGCGTCCAGGCTGTAGAGGTCCTGATGAGGATTAGGGGCTTCGTGGAGGACACGAATACCTACGTCTGGGCTGGAGGGCTCCGTGGACGGCTTAGGGAGTTGTGGTGAGCACAGTGGTCCATGGGGGCTTAGGGACTTGGTGAGGGGCACAGATACCTATGTATGTCTTGGAGGGGTCCCTGGGGGGCTTAGTGGTATTGTAGGGGACACAGAAACCTACGTCCAGGCTATAGGGATTTTGGAGGGGCTTAGAGCATCGGGGGGCACATATATCTACATCCAGGCTGGAGGGGTCCCGGGGGGCTTAGGGGGTTTGTGGGGGCACAGATATGTACGTCCAGGCTAGAGAGGTTCCGGGGAGGATTAGGGGCTTTTGCGGACTGCAGAGATACCTATCTCCAGGCTTTAGGGGTCCCTGGGGGCCTTAGGGTTTTTTGGGAGGCACAGATATCTATGTGCAGGTTGGAGTGGTTCCTGGGGGGCTTAGGGGGTTTCGGGAGGGCACAGATACCTAGGTCCATGCTGTAGGGATCCCTGGGAGGCTTAGGGGATTTCCTGGGGGAAGAGAAACCTACGTGCAGGCAATAGGGCTTTCAGGGGGAATTAGTGTGTTGAGGGGGCACAGATACCTAGGTCTTGGCTGGAGGGTTCCCGGGGGGCGGGGTCTTAGGCAGTTTGTGAGGGGCACAGATACCTGCATCCAGGCTGGAAGGGTCCTTGGGGGGCTAAGGGGGTTTCTGGTGGACACAAATATCTCCGTCCAGGCTGGATGGTCCCTGGTGGGCTTAGTGGGTTTGTGGGGGGCACAGATACCTAAGTCCAGGTTGGAGGGGTCCAGGGGGATCTTATAGGGTTCGCGGGGGTACAGATACTTATCTCTAGGCTGTAGGGGTCCCTGGTGGGCTTAGGGGGGTTTGGGGTGCCCCAGATACTTAAGTCCATGCTGTAGGCATCCCTACAGGTGCTCATGGTTTCGAGGGGGGGCACACATACTTATGTCCAGGCTGTAGGAGTCCCAGGGAGGCTGTGGGGGTATTCACTCACTCACTCACTCACGCCCGTCACCCCAATCGGGGTATGGGCCGCCAACAACAGATCTCCAGAGTCCTCTACCCTGGGCCATTCATTCTAACTGGTTCCAGGTATAGCCCATTTTTTTAATATCAGCCTGAAGGTCACATCGCCAGGTGTTTCTTGGACGGCCTCTTTTCCGCTTGCCTTGGGGGTTCCACCGCAGTGCCTGTCTGGTACCTCACGTTCCATGTGCCTATGGTAATGCTCCTGGTTTCAAGAAGGGTTATCTGCTTAGTGGCTTCCTCATGGCTTTTACCACCCAGCATCATGCATCTTCGAATTGAAGACCCTTCTTTTTCCAGGGTAAAAGTCTCTGTTGTCTGAAATGTTGGCGTTTCTATAGCAGATTGATTTTTTACGAGGTGGAGTTGCTAGCCCCACGCCCAGCCCTCCTCCTTTATCCTGACTTGGGACAGGCAGATGGCCCTAAAGTACCTCTCTGGTGGAGTTTGTGGGGGTACAGATACCTACATGTAGGCTGGAGGGGTCCTGAGGGGTATAGGGGGTTTGTGGGGGGCACAGATACCTAGGTCTAGGCTGTTGGTGTCCCAGAGAGATTAGGCGGTTCACTGGGGGCTCAGATACATCCAGGCTGGATGTGTCCCGAGGAGCTTAGGGGGTTCGTGGGGTGCTCAGACACCTGTGTCCAGGCTGTAGGGATCCCTGGGGGCTTAGGAGGTTCGTGGGCGTCACAGATAGGTACATCCAGGCTGAAGGGGTCTCTGGGGCATTTAGGGAGGTTGTGGGAGCACAGATACCTACGTCCAGGCTAAAGGGATAATGGCGGTGCTTAGGGGATCGGGGCGGACACAGATACCAATATCCAGGGTCTAGGGGTCCTGAGGGGATTGGGGGTAGAGGGGGGAACAGATGCCTACGTCCTAGCTGGAGGGGTCCTGGGTTGTTTAGGAGGTTTTTTGGAGTCACAGATACCTACGTCCAGGCTGCAGGGGTTCCCTTGAGGATTAGGGGGTTATGAGGGGCACAGATACAAACGTCCTGGCTGAAGATGTTCCTGGGGTGCACAGAGTGGCTGTGGTCGCACATAACCCTACATCCAGGCTGTGGGGGTGCCGTGGGGGATTAGGGGGTTCGTGGGGAGGTCAGATACCTACGTCCAGGTTGGAGATGTCCTGGGAAGGATTAGGGAGTTTCTGGGGTGCACAAATACCTATCTCCAGGCTGTAGGGGTCCCTGTGGGCCTTATGGGGTTTGTGGGGGGCAGAGATAACTATCTCCCATCTTTAGGGGTTGCTGGGGAGGCTTAGATAGTTTGTGGGGGGCCCAAATAGCTATGTCCAGGCTCGAGAGGTCCCTGGGGGGCTTATAGGGTTCGTGGGTGGCACAGATACCTACATCTAGGCTAGAGGGGTGGCTGGGGGGCTTAGGGAGGTTGTGGGAGCACAGATACCTAACTTCAGGCTATAGGGGTCCCAGGGATGCTTAGAGGTCGGGGCCGGCACAGACACCTACATCCAGGCTGTAGGGGTCCCGGGAAGCCTTAGGGGATTGTGGGGGGCACAGATACCTAACTACAGGCTATAGGGGTCCCAGGGGTGCTTAGGAGGTGGGGGGGGGCACAGATACCTATGTCCAGCCTGTAGGGGTCCCTTGGAAGGCTTAGGGAATTGTGGGGGTAAAGATACCTATATACTGGCTGAATGAGTCCTCAGGGGGTTCGTGTGGGTCAGAGATACCTACGTCCAGGCTGTAGGGGTCTTGGGGGGCTTAGGGGGTTTCTGGAAGTCACTGATACCTCCGTGCAGACTAGACAGGTCCCGGGGGGATTAGAAGGTTTATGGGATGCACAGATGACAACTTCCAAGCTGTACAGGTCCTTGGGGGGCTTAAGGGGCTGTGGGGGGGTGCACAGATACCTATGTCAAGGCTGGAGGGGTCCCTGGAGGGCTTAGCAGTTCATGGGGGCACAGATACCTACGTCCAGCTGAGCTTTTCCCTGGGGGCAGCCTGCACGCAGCTGCGATCAGCTGTTTGCTGGGCAGGCTCCGCTCAACTGCTCCCCTTCCCTGCTCCTGCGGGGGCTGAGTGACCCCCCCTCAAACAGCCTCAGGGTTCGAGGTGGGAGGTTAGGGGGAGGAGAAGCAGTATGATACAGTAATAACAGTAATAATGATAATTACTGAAGCCAGGAGAGGTGAGGCATTTTAGAACTCATTACTCAAAGAACTGAATTTAAGCATAAGACAGAAATAAAATGATGAAATGCACAGACCTGTTAAAAAGCTCCCGAGACGGGAACTTCAGCCCCACATCTTCTGCCAGGGTCCACGGCTTCTCCTCCCTGCCCCAGGGTGGCTCCTCTCCCCCTTCATCCCCCCCTTCAGTGCAGCTCCTGCTGGGGTCTGGGCTTCTCCCCCGCCCGCCTCCCAACACTGCGTGGCTTCTCCTCCCCTGCCCCAGCTTGGCGCTTCTCCCCCTTCCTCCCCCCACTGCAGCTCCTGCAGCGGCCTGGGGCTTCTCCTCCCCCGCGCCCCCTCCCCAGTGTGGCTCCAGCCCAGTCCAGGGCTTCTCCTCCCCCATTCCAGCTCGGCTCCTCTCCCCCCCAGCCCCCTGCCAGTATCTAGAGCTTCTCCTCCCCCCAACCTACCACTGCCCGCAGCCCCAGCCTAGCCAGGCTCCCTGGGGCACCCGATGCTGCTGTGGCCGGAGCCGAGCCTGGCTGGCAGGGAGCAGCGATTCATGCGGAGGCCATGGCAGAGCCATCACCCTGAGAGGTGAGGGGCAGCCCCAGGAAGCGGGGCGGGCTGTGCTGTTGCTGGACCTGCACCCCCGCCCACCCCGACCCCTGAGGCTGTTGGGGGGGGGACTCACTCAGCCCCCGCAAGAGAAGGGAGAGGGGAGCAGCTGAGCGGAGACTGCCCAGCAAACAGCTGATCGCAGCTGCACGCAGGCTGCCCCCAGGGAAAAGCTCAGCTGGACGTAGGTATCTGCGCCCCCCACAACCCCCTAAGCGCCCCAGGGACCTATATAGCCTGGAAGTTGTCATCTGTGCATCTCATAAACCTCCTAATCCCCCTGAGACCCCTATAGACTGCACGGAGGTATCTGTGACCTCCAGAAACCCCCTAAGCCCCCCAAGACCCCTACAGCCTGGACGTAGGTATCTCTGACCCACACGAACCCCCTGAGGACTCCTTCAGCTGGGATGTAGGTATCTTTACCTCCACAACCCCCTAAGCCCCCCAAGGGACCCCTACAGGCTGGACATAGGTATCTGCACCCCCTCCGCCTCCTAAGCCCCCTGGGACCCCTATAGCCTGAAGTTAGGTATTTATGCCCCCCATGATTCCCTAAGGCCCCCCAGGACCCCTACAGCCTGGACATAGGTATCTGTGAACCCCACAAATGCACTAAACCCCCAGGGAGCCCTCCAGTTTGGACGTAGGTATCTCTGCCCGCCGCAGTCCCCAATCCCCTCTGGACCCCTACAGCCTGGACTTAGGTATCTGTGCCCTCCCCGACCTCTAAGCACCCCCGAGACCCCTATAGCCTGAAGTTAGGAATCTGGGCTCCCACAACCTCCGTAAGACCCCCAGCCACCCCTCTAAACTGGACATGGGTATCTGTGCCACCCATGAACCCTATAAACCCCCCAGGGACCTCTCGAGCCTGGATGTAGGTATTTGGGCCCCCACAAACCATCTAAGCCTCCCCAGGGACCCCTAAAGATGGGAGATAGTTATCTCTGCCCCCATGAACCCGTAAGGCCCACAGGGACCCCTACAGCCTGGATGTAGGGTTATGTGCGGCCACAGCCCCTCTATGTGCCCCAGGAACATCTACAGCCAGGACGTTTGTATCTGTGCCCCCCCAAAACCCCCTAATCCCCACGGGAACCCCTACAGCCTGGACGTAGGTATCTGTGCCCCCCACAACTCGCAAAGCCCCCCAGGGACCTTTTCAGCCAGGACATTGGTATCTCTGCCCCCCATAAATCTCTTAAGCCCTCTGGTACCCCTCCAGCCTTCACATATGTATCTGTGATACCCAGAAACCCCCTAACGCCCCAGGAACCCCTATACCATGGAAGTAGGTATCTGTGACTCCAACGAACCTCCTAAACCACCCAGGAACCCTCCAGCTAGGACGCATGTATCTGTTCCCCCCTTTACCCCCAATCCCTTGGGGACCCCTAGTCCCTGGACGTAGGTATCTATGTCCGCCCTAATCCCCTAAGCACCCCCATTATCCCTTTAGCCTGGACGTAGGTATCTGTGCTCCCACAACCCCACTAAATGCCCCAGCGACCCCTTCCACCTGGACGTAACTATCTGTGACCCCCACGAACCCCCTAAGCCCCCAGGGATCCCTACAGCCTGGACACAGATGTCTGAGCACCCAACGAACCCCCTAAGCTCCTCGGGACACATCCAGCCTGGTGTTATCTGAGCCCCCAGTGAACTGCCTAATCTCCCCGGGACAATGACAGCCTAGACCTAGGTATCTGTGCCCCCCACAAACCCCCTATACCCCCCAGGACCTCTCCAGCCTAGGTAGGTATCTCTACCCCTACAGCCCCCCTGGTACTCCTACAGCCTGGAGGTTCGCATCTGTGACCCCCACGAAAGCCCAACCCCCCTGGGACCCCTCCATCCTGGACTTGATGTGCACACCACGAACCCATAAACACCTGTAGGGACGCCTACAGCATGGACTTAGGTATCTGGGGCCCCTGAAAACCGCCTAAGCCCACCAGGGACCTCTACAACTTAGAGATAAGTACCTGTGACCTCCCGAACCCCATAACCCCCCCCGAACCCATCCAGACTGGACTTAGGTATCTGTGCCCCCCAAGAACCCGCTAAGCACCCCAGGGACCCTCCAGCCTGGACGGAGGTATCTGTGCCCCCCACAACCCCTAAGTGCAGAGGAACCCCTCCAGCCTGGAGGTAGGTATCTGTGCCCACCAGAAACCCCCTTAGCCCCACAGGGACCCCTCCAGCCTGGATGCAGGTATCTGTGCCACTCACAAACTGCCTAAGACCCCGCCCCCCGGGAACCCTCCAGCCTGGACCTATGTATCTGTGCCCCCGCAACATACTAACTCCCCCTGGAAGCCCTATTGCTGGGATTTAGGTATCTCTGGCCCTCACAGACCCCCTAAGCCTCCCAGGAACCCCTTCAGCCTAGATGTATATATCTGTGCCCCCCAGAAAACCCCAAATCCACCCGGGGACACCTACAGCATGGATCTAGGTATCTGTGCCCCCCAGGAACCCCCGAAACCTCCCAGGAACCACTCCAACCTGGACATCGATATCTGTGCCTCCCAAAAAAACCTTTACCCCCCAAGGGACTCCTAGAGTCTGGAGATAGGTATCTCTGCTGTCCGCAAAACCCCGTAATCCTCCCCAGAACCTCTCCAGCCTGGACATACATATCTGTGCCCCCCAAAAACCCGCTAAGACCCCCGGGACCCATCCAACCTGGATGTAGATATCTGTGCTCCCCGACTCCCTAAGCCCCCGCAATCCCTATAGCCTGGACGTAGGTATGTGTGTCCCCTACCACACCACTAAGACCCCCCAGGGACCCCTCCAGGACATACAGATGTATCTGTGCCCCTCACCAAGTCTCTAAACCCCCAGGGACTACTGTGCTCACCACAACCCCCTAAACTGTCCAGGGACCCCTCCAGCCCGGACATAGGTATTGGTGTCCTCCACGAAGCCCCTAATCCCCACCAGGACCTCTCCAGCCTGGACGCAAGTACCTATGCCTCCCACAACCCAACTAACTCCCCCAGGGTCCCGACCATCCTGGACGTAGGTATCTGTGACCCTACAAACCCCCTTAAGCCCCCCCGGAATGCCTCCAGCATGGACGTTGCTATCTGTACCTCCCATGACCCCTAAGTCCCCCAGGGATCTCTACAGCCTCTACGTAGGTGTGCTGCTCTGTGCATTACCCTGCGTGGCCACACGGTGCCACTGTTGCTCCATGCAGGAAATGCTCTGTGCATTACCCTGCATAGCCACAAGGTGTCACTGTTGCTCAGTGAGGGAAATGCTCTGGGCATTACTGTGATGGAGTAGGGACTGTCTGTGTGGGGTATGGGACAGCAGCGGGTGACTTTAGGTGAGGGACAGGACCTAAGCCTGTAAATCGAGCTAGGCAGGGGGGAGGAGGTCAGCACCTTTGCCTGGGAAGCTGGACAAAGGAAGGGACTGCCTGGAGGGAGTAGAGTTAGTTTAGTTTCGGTTTCGGGGCTTGGTAGTTGGAATTCAGGGAATCCCAAACTGGGAACTAAGCTTCCTGAACCCCCAGAAGGACTCAACTGATGGGTCCTGGTTGTGCCCAAAAGCTCTGCTGAATCCTTCGTTCCTGTTGGCCATAAAAACCTTCTGTTTTACTGGCTGGCTGAGTCACTCTGTGTCCCAGGAACAGGGGTGCAGGGCCGGATTCCACCACACTCTGTGACACCCCCAAGCCCCTCCGGGACCCCTGCAGCCTGGACGTAGGTATCTGTGCCCCCACCAAATCCCTGACCCCCCCCAGGGAGCCCTTCAGCCTGGACATAGGTGGAACCCATCTGACAGGCTGAATTGACAGCAGCAAGGACTGGGTTCTGTACATACGGGTCCTTTCCCTATAACGGAATGCAAACCAGCTCGAGCCCCCACCCAGTGATATGGGAAAATTTTACATACCCACCCCTAGGTGCCTCAAAGAGGCAATACTTCCCATCTCGCAAGCACAGAGTCTGGGTGTAGCAGAAAACTTTTAATAATGTGAGATAAACAACATAGCATTAAATTGGGAAAACACCTCAACTAGGCCGTGTCCTTTTCCCTGGGCTCTAGAGTCTAGCAATCCCCAAACCACCCCAAGACTCCAAAGTCCAATACCTCAAATGTTTCAAGACTCCAGCAACCCCCAAATCACCCACAGTCCCACAGCCCCAGAGTTCAAGAGTCTATCTGCAGGGTTTTTCCCCTGCCAGCCTGGGTAGAAAGGAGCACCTTACATGGTCCACTGCCAACTGCCCTGCTTCTCCATAGGATTCTTTCTATACCTTTCCCACTAAGTGTACAGCTCAGTCCACCAGCTGATTTGCTCCAGTTGTCTCAATAAACTGTTCTACTCACCTCACTCCATGCACCACTCCAACCATCCCACAAACTGCTTTTGTATTTTTAGCCCCGCTGCAATATAGTTTCAGACTCCCCCACTAGTTAACACAGCTTTTTAGTGTTTTCAGCTCAAAAACCTGAATCATCAATTATCAAGAGAATCAAAAAACACCACTATTATTCAACTGTTAAAAGAAAAAAAGATACAATTGGTATTTTTGGCTTACCCAAGGAGCCCACTCCCTTGTCTAGCAAGTGCCAACCAATTGATGGTGAGAATCCCTGTCTCAAAGCAGTTTCACAGTTCCTCATCCACACAATCAGGGTGACAACACTTCACATCTCACACCCCAACAACAAATAAACTGGGGATACCACAGCTACCAAAGCAACCATCCCAGGCTGCCGTGGGTGTGCCAGGTGCGGTGGATGTGTCTATGCAAACACAATCAGCCCCTGAAATTCTTTTCCACACTCGCCATAATTCACCACCAGATGTCAGGGTAGAGTTCATCTTGATTCTGCTTACATAGGTATCTGTGCCCCCCACAGCCCCCTAATCCCACTGGGACCCATATAGAGCTGGATAAAGGTATCTGTGCTCCCCACAAACCTCTAAGCCCCCCAGGGAACCCACAAGCCCAGCTGTAGGCATCTGTATGTCACACACACCCCCAAAGACTCACAGGACAATTCCAGACTGTAGGTAGGTATCTGTGACCCCCAGAGCCCCACAAAGACCCTCGGGACCCCTACAGCATGGATGTTTGTATCTGTGACCCCCACAAACCGCCTAAGCTATCCAGGGCCCCCTACCATCAGGACATAGGCATCTGTTCCACTCCCCCAACACACCTAATCGCCCCAGGGACACCTGCAGCCTAGACATAGGTATCTCTGACCCCACGAATCCCCTAAGCCACGACAGGACACTTCCAGCATGGACATAGGTATCTGTGCCCCCAAAACCCGCCTAAGATCCCTGAAACCCCTACAGCCTAGACGCAGGTATCTGTGCCCAAAATGAACCCCCTAAGGTCCCTAGGACCCCTCTTGCCTGGATGAATGTATCTGTGCCCCTTACAAACCCCTTAGCCCCCCCCCAGGATCCCTATAGCCTGGACGTAGGTATCTGTGCACTCTCACGAACCCACTGATCCTCCCAGCGACCCCTACAGCATGGAAGTAGGTATCTGTACCCCAAAATGTCCCAAAGCAACCCCAGGACCCCTACAGCTTCGATATAGGTATCTGTGCCCCCCCCCCACTCTCTAATACCACCAGAATGCCTCCAGCCTGGATGTAGATATTTGTGGCCTCCAGGAACCCCTTAAGCCCTCCCCAGGACTTCTCCAGCCTGGACATAGGTATCTCTGCCCCCCACAGACCCCCTAAAACCCATAGGGCCCGCACCAGCCTGGTTGTAGCTATTTGTATGCCACACAAACCCTCTAAGCTCCCCAGGGCCCCCTCCAACTGGGACGTAGGTATCTGCGCAACCACAACCCCTTAAGTCCCCAAGGGACCCCTCCAGACCATACGTAGGTGTCTGTGCCCCTTACCAACTCCCTAAACCCCCAGAGACCATTACAGCCTGGACGTATGTATCTGTGCTCACCACAACCCCCTAAGCCGTCCAGGGACCTCTCCTGCCCAAACGAAGATATTTGTGTCCCCCATGAAGCCCCTAATGCCCACTGGAACCCTCCAGCCTAGACGTAGCTATCTGTGCCCCCCATGACCTCTAAGCCCCCCAGGGATCTCTACAGCCTCTACATAGGCGTGATGCTCTGTGCATTACCCTGCATACCACACAGTGTCACTGTATCTCCATTCAGGAAATCAAGAGTGCCTTACCCTGCGTGGCCACAAGGTGTCACTGTTGCACCATGCAGCAAATGTTCTGTGCATTACCCTGTGTGGCCACACGGTGTCACTGTTGCTCCATGCAGGAAATGCTCTGGGTATTACTGTGATGGAGTAGGGACTGTCTGTGTGGGGGATGGGAGAGCAGGTGGTGACTTTAGGACCGGACACGTGCTCAGCCTGTAACCTGAGTTAGGCAGCGGGGAGGGGTTCAGCACCTTTGCCCGGGAAGCTGGACACAGGAAGGGGCCGCCTGGAGGGAGTTGGGTTAGTTTAGTTTCGGTTTTGGGCTGGGTGGTTGGAATTCAGGGGATCCCAAACTGGGAACTAAGTTTCTTGAACCCCCAGAAGGACTCGATTGCGGAGTCCTGCTTGTGCCTCCAAACTCTGCTGTATCCTTCGCTCCTGTTGTCCAATAAACCTTCTGTTTTACTGGCTGGCTGAGAGTCACTGTGAGTCCCAGGAAGAAGGGTGCTGGACCGTACTCCCCCACACTCCATGACAGACCCTAAGCCCCTCCGGGACCCCTGTAGCCTGGAAGTAGATATCTGTGCCCCCCACCAAACACCTAAGACCGTTGGAGACCCCTTCAGCCTGAACTTAGGTATCTGTGCCCCCCACAAACCCCCTAAGCCCCCCAGGGACCTATACAGCCAGGACATTTGTATGTGTACCCCATATAGACTCCATAAGCCCCCTGGGATACTCCAGTGTGCACGTAGATATATGTGCCCTTCAGAACCCCCCTAACCCCCCAGGAACCCCTACAGCCTGGACAACCCCCCTAACCCCACCCCCCCGGGACATCTACAATCTGGACGTAGATATCTGTGCCCCTCATGAAACCTATAACCCCCCCTGGGACCGATACAGCCTGGACATAGGTATCTGTGCCCACCCGAACCCCTTATACCTCCTGGTACCCCTACAGCCTGGACATAGGTATCTTGGGTCCCCACAAATCTCCTAAGACTCCCAGGATGCCTCCAGCCTGGACGTAGGTATCTTTGCCCCCCACTAACTCCCAAAGCCCCCTGGTACCACTACAGCCTGGATGTAGGAATATGTGCCCCTCATGAACCCTCTAAGCCCTCCTGGGACCCCTAGAGCCTGGAGATTGGTATCTGTGTCCCCCTCAAACTCTCTAAGCCCCCCAGGGACCCCTATGGCCTGATATGTAGGTATCTGTGCACCTCAAGGCCCCTAAAATCCCCCGGACCCGTACAGCCTGGATGTAGGTATGACGGTGCTGCCTGTGGGAGCCAGCTCAGGTCACTCAATCAGGGTGAACTGCAAACAAAACAGGGCAGACAAATCCCAAATGATGGTGGTTATTTCAATACTTAGATTTACCAAGCCAGCACAAAACAGCTTCTATAGTACCTCACTGGTTACTTAGAAGTTTAAACCACGCAGTTCCCTTAAAGTACCCAGCCTCAGGCCTCCATCCAGACACACCTGCCAGATATGATGATGATTCCTGAAAATCTTACTTCAACATATAATAGAAAAGGTCCTTCCAATCCCAAAGGATCAGCCACATACCAAGGTTAAATTATAGCTTAGATCTTACCTAAAATACATGCTATAGCGAATTCTTATTAACTAAGCTAAAATTTATTAGAAAAGAAAAGAGAGAGAGTGTTGGTTAAAAGATTAATAGACATATAGACTTGAATTCAATTCTTGAGGTTCAGATACACAGTAGAGATGAGCTTGTAGTTGCCAAAAGTCCTTTTAGAAATAGTCCATAGGTTATAGTCCAATTTCCATATTCAGGGTGGCTCCAGTCAACGACTGGGGATCTCAATTCTTGTGGCTTAAGGTTTCCCCCTCTTGAAACCCAAAGCAGATCTGAGATGAAGAAGGATCGTGTCCCAGGGTTCTTATACATTTCCAGCAGCCTTTCGGCCTGAGAAAACAATAGGCTTAACTTTCCTTCCAAACATCCTGGCAATTAGTACAGGGTAATTTATTCATCAAACAGTTCAAATACAGGTTACCACAACTTTCAAAGAGACACATAGACAATAATACTATTTCACTCAAGTATCATCATAAATGTTAATATTCCTTTTTTGATCTTTGAATTAAAACTATAGCAAGAGACAAGACTTGTTTGCTTACATCACAAGACCTTATAGATACATGTAGACACCACAGCTTGCACACCCACCCACATAGCTTCCCCCAGTGACATAGCTACCACCTCTCGGGGGGATGGATTAACTACACGAACGGGACAGCTCTCTCCCCTCTGCTTAGAGCATCTTCATTCTTTGTGAATAGCTAGGAAATAACCTCCTGAATGGACAGTAACAAACTGATAAAATATTGCTGGGTCTGCATTCAATATTGGTAACTGGTCATGCTGGGCAGGATGAGTAGGAGCATCACCAGCAGATTGAGGGAAGTGATTATTCCCCTCTACTCGGCAGTGGTGAGGTCACATCTTTTTTTTTTTTTTTAAATA
The DNA here is from genome assembly GCF_025201925.1 of Gopherus flavomarginatus. Lineage (NCBI taxonomy): Eukaryota > Metazoa > Chordata > Testudines > Testudinidae > Gopherus > Gopherus flavomarginatus. The sequence goes on along the minus strand of NC_066622.1, from coordinate 52,424,892 downwards.
AGTAATTGGAGATATATCTATTTCCTAGAACTGGAAGGGACCTTGAAAGGTCATCGAGTCCAGCCATCTGCCTCTACTAGCAGGACCAAGTACTGATTTTTGCCCCACATCCCTAAGTGGCCCCCTCATAGAGTGAGCTCACAACTCTGGGTTTAGCAGGCCAATGCTCAAACCACTGAGCTATCCCTCCCCTCCTTCTGGAGCATTGCATCCAATTTTTGCCCTTCCACTACAGAAACAAATTGGAGAGAGTCTAGGGGAGGGCAACAAAAATGATTAGGGGGCAGGGGACTTATGAGAAGAGGCTGAGAGCAGGGCCACCCGGGGGGGGGCAAGTGGGGCAATTTGCCCCAGGCCCTGCAGGGATCCCATGAGAATATATTATTCTATAGTATTGCAACTGTTTTTTATGAAAGGGGCCCCCAAAATTGTTTTGCCTCAGGCCCCCTGAATCCTCTGGGCAGCCCTGCCCACTCCACCCCCTTGACTCATTCTCCTCCCTCTGAGGCCCCACCTGTGCTCTGCTCTCACTCCCATTTGGCCACTCTCCCACCCCTGCTCTTTCTCTTTGGCTGAGGCCTGCTGGTCCACCTTTTGCTCACTCCTCTCCTCCCTGAAAGCCTCCTTGTGTCTCTCCACCCCCGCCCCCAAGGTCTCCCTGCTACCCCCACCTCTCTGTCCTTCCCCTGAGACTCACTCTACCCAAACCTCTCTGCCCCCTCCCCTAAGACCAGCCCTGCCCAGCACTCACACCTCTCTATCCCCTCCCCTGACCTGCCCTGTCCACCACCCACACCTCTTTGCCCCGCCCATGAGACCGGCCCTTCCCACCACTTGCACCTCTCTGCCCCTCACCTGAGGCCCACCCTGTCCACCTCTTTCCTCGGTCATCTGTTGTTGTTCCTTGAAACATCAAGGATGGAATAAAAAGCTGAGTTTACTCCAGAGTGAGAAAAGAAAGGAGCCACCAACCCCCTGACAAAGCTCAGTGCCCCAGAGAAAACCTGCCCCCTGCTATTGCAATCCCTGATGTGCTGGGGATATGATGGTAAAGGATCTGTCTGAATGATCAAGGCAGGAAATGGACAACAATCTACAGGAACGTCATTGACCACAAACACACTCTCCTCATGCTCCAGCCAGAAGGGAAATGAGCAGGAATTCTTGCAGTTCAGCCATGGACACACTTACACAATGGCACAGAAGTGTGTGTGTTGTGGAAGCTGGTCTGAGGCAACAACTGGAATTGATCACTCAGTGAGAACAGAACTGGAGTGTAATGAGAGGTCCATCTCAAGCAAGTAGTTGTGGCCGAGTGGTTAAGATGATGGGTTAGAAATCCATTGGGGTCTCCCTGCACAGGTTCAAATCCTGCCAACTACAGAGGAAGTTGTGGTCCCTTAGTTTCAACAGAGCTGGGTCTTGTCCCACTCTCAAGCTGTGGCTACACTACTGGGGAATGTGGCTTTAAAGTGTTTGAATTAAACGGCTGTTGCATGTCCACACTATGCCCCTTGTGTCACCAGAGCACATCCAGGCTAGACTCTTGGATGGCCACAGAGAGCAGTGCATTGTGGGTAGCTGTGCAACTGGCTGGAGGTGCTTTGGGAAGGGTTTGAAATGCCTCACAGGCTGGTACAGCATCACATGATGCAGGTTTCTCTATCCCATTGTTCCATGGGAATCCTACCAGCTTGCCAGCTGCAATGTGTTTGTGTGTGGGGGGGGGAAAGAGTGAGTGAGTGTGTGGCACACTGTCTCTAAGTCCAGACAGCTGCTACAAGCAACCAGTCCTGAGGCAGGGGAGGGGCACAACCCCAACCACAGTTCCTGCTTCCTTCACTGGCTAAGCTCAGCACAGCAGCCTCTGTGACACGCCCACACTGCTGCCTGCTTAGCTCTGTGTCAGGGGTGCTGGAACAGGGGGGTTAGATGGCCATGGCCCCACCACTCTTTACTGGCTGTTAGGACAAATGATGGAGTGGGGAGAAGGTGGAGTCTTGGGGGGAAGAGGATTTCTGTGGGTGTGGCCTCTGGGGGAGGGGTGGTGTGAGTGTGGGTCCTTGGGGAAGGGTGTCATGGGAGTGCCACAGTGCAGACAACGGTGCCCCCCCCCACTGTAAGGAAGCTCCCGCCCCCCTGTTCTGTGTTTATAGCGCAGGAGAGAGCAGCCTTCCTCGGCATTGATTTGCTCCCCTTGGCTCGGGCAGGGAGGCTCAGGAGGCGATTTAAAGGGCCCGGGGCTCTGGCCTCTGCAGGGAGCCCTGAGCCCCTTAAATCACCAGCTTGGGGAAGCCAGGCGGGGCTGGCACAGCGTACCCACTCTTGCCAGTACCCCACACTGGAACGTACTAGTTTTTGTTAGTAATACAGGAAATTGGGGGCTAATCCTGAAAAGCTTCTTTGATGTAACTTACCCCCCTTGGCCTAAAATGTCCTGATGTAGAACTTGACTCCAAAGGCTGGGGTGGGGGAATGTGTGTGAGAAATAGAGCAGAGGAGAAAACTGACCCAGTGTTGATTTGAATGATTTGTATTTCAAAAGTAACTTATTTTGATTGGCTTCCAAGTCAATTTCTGTGTAGGTGTGTTAGCAAAAAGAAGGTCAGAGAAAGTGTGGGCCCCTTACTGAATGGGGCAGGCAACCTAGTGACAGATGATGTGGATAAAGCTGAAGTGCTCAATGCTTTTTTTGCCTCGATCTTCACAGACACTGGCAGCACAGTAGGGGGAGGAGGTGAACAGCCCTCGGTGGTGAAAGAACAGATTAAGGACTGTTTAGAAAAGCTGGACATGACCAAATCCTTAGTTCCAGATATAATGCATCTGAGGGTCCGGATGGAGTTGGCAGATGTGACTGTAGAGCCGTTGGTCATTATCTTTGAAAACTTGTGGTGATTGGGGGAGGTCTCGGATGGTTGGAAAAAGGCAAATCTAGTGCCTATATGTCTCCACTGCACTTTGAGTCTTGCAGCCCAAGCCCCATAAGCCTGAGTCAGCTGACCAGGCTTTGAGACAGGTGCCCTGGGTGTCTTAATCACAGTATAGACATAACGTTAGGCTACATCTACAGTGCAATGAAGCAGCCACGGCTGGCCCCTGTCACGTTAATCAGAGTCATGCAGCTTGGGCTGTGAAGTTACAGTGTCCGTATCTCAGCTCAGGCTCTGTACCCTGCTCTAGGAGCCCAGAAGGTTAGGAGAGAGTTTAGCGAGTGGAAATGGTAAAACCGCAATGAAACATGTACTCATGGCATTTCTCCATTGTTCTATCTGCTTTGGGGCAGGGACAATGACACGTCCAGCTGCATTTGTTATTTCAAAGGTCAGTTTAGGATTTTCATTCTCACCCATGGTGCACAAAGCAGGACTCAACCCTTGGTGTAAAGTAAACGAGCTGCCCACAGATTCTGGCAGCCACAATGAGCCTTTTGGTGTGAGAGCTCAGACCTGCCCCTGTCCCAAAGGGAGGGGGTCATCTGTGATGGGCTGGAACACTGACCTATCAGCTCTTAACTCCCAAACTTTCAGTAAGTCTATTATCAATGCCTGTGAGCGTAATTTAAACCATAAGAACAGCCATACTGGACTAAAGCTGCATCTAGCTCTGTGTTTTGCCCCAAGAGCTACTCAGCAAGGCACCGCTGGGAGTTGAACCCAGGATCTCCTGTTTACAAAAACAGGTGTTTTAGCCAACTAAGCCATGGTGCCTGCCTGTGCCTAAGGGGCACTGTCTATGCACACCTGACTCCCTGCCATGACAAGCTTTGCATGTGTTTGGATTCTGCAAAGCAGAGGAGCAGGTGACATTTTCCTTGCAAACTGTGTGTGCGTAAATCTTTGGCCAGGTCTGCACTACAAAGTTATTTTAACATTAGGTGTGTGAAAAACACACAACGCTCCCTCACTCGGCACCCTTCCCCTCTGTCCCAACCCACAGCCCTCCTATTCCCAGTGCCCCTCAATCCCAACCTGGACAAGAGGCCTAGAGCTTTTTGCAGCAAACTTAAAGCAACAAATTGTCAGTGTAAATGCTGCTGTTCATTATATCACCATAACTGGCCTCCTCCAGTATCCCACAATGCCCACCGTGAACTCGCCTTCCCTGCATTCCTGCTACAGAGGCTGGGCCCCTCCCCTTTCATAGCTCCAGAACGTTCTGACAGCTGAGCTGCTAGCTACACCGGCATTGGTTTGCTATAACTGCATTGCTTGGGGGAGTGTAAATTTTTTATACATCTAAGTAATGTAGTTACACCAACCTAATTTTGTAGCGTAGACCTGTCTAAATAAACACTCACACACCTTGGGAATAAACCTTCCCCTGCTCCTCTGCTTTACAGAATCCAAACATGAGAAAAGTTTATCAAGGCTCAATGGGGATTGGCAGAGTCAGATGTGGGCAGACACGCTGTTTTAAGTAACAGCAGGCACCATGGCTTAACTAGTTACAACACGTGTTTTGTAAACAGGAGATCCTTGGTTCAACTCCTAGTGGTGCTTGGTTGAGTACCTTTTGGGGCACCTGGTGTTAGCAACTGTCATAAAACAAGATTCAGAGCTAGATGGACCTTTGGTCTAGCCCAGTGTGGCTTTTCTTATGGTTTAAATTACACTCACAGGCACTGCTAATAGAGTTACTGAAAGTTTGGGTGTTAAGAGCTGGTAGGTCAGTGGTCCAGTCTCCTCAATGCAGTTCTACCATTTCCACTTGCTAAACTCCCTCCCAACCTTCTGGGCTCCTAGAACAGCGGACTGCCCCTGAGCCGAGACACGGACACTGCAACTTTACTATAGACCAAGCCGCATGACCCTGATTAATGTGACCTGGGCCAGCCGTGGGTGTTTCATTGCACTGGAGACGTAGCCTAATGTTATGTCTACACTGCGATTAACACACTCAGGGCACCTGCCTCAAAGCCCGGCTAGCTGACTCAGGCTTATGGGGCTTGGGCTGCAAGACTATAAAATTACAGTGCAGACAGATGGGACTTGAGCCCAACATCTGAAACCCCAGGAAGGGTGAGGGTTTCTGAACCCAGGCTTCAGTGTGAACACAAATATCCGGACCACAGTTTATAGTCCCTCAGCTTTAACTCCATGGGCCCAAGTCAGATGACCCAGGCTGGCCATGCTGCCATCTTTATCCCAGGAGAGAAAGACTCTATGGGTACGTCTCCATTGCAATGTCAGCCCTGGTGTGGCACGCTGTGCTCAAAGCACTACCTGGAAGCCCCATATTCACCACTCTCATATAATGATGATACGGTTTGTACAAAGTCTGCCTGGTGAGGTATCATTTCAAAAGTCTTGATCTGTTGAACACTAATATTGTGTTGGACTGTGTGTGTAGCATTGGTTGGGAAGTTATGAAGTTTGCTCTGTGTGTGTTACTGAGATATATTATGAGGTTGCGAAATACCCACCACCAGCCTTTCAGGTGTGACAATGGAGGAGCCAGAGTCGCTGCTGGCCCATTAAAAGGGATCCACACTCCCAAGGACTATCTCAGGAACTGTGTACAATGCAGACTTCTCCGAGATAGCACAGTGACAATGGACACTGCTTGACTCACATCCTAGCAAAGGTACTTCCTAGCAAGTTGGAAGAAACTATGAAAGAGGGGAAGAGACATCATGAGTTGGCCTCTCTCCCCCACAACTCAACACCTGGAAACACATCTGGAGGACAAACACTGAACCGAAATAAATCAGAAGAGAATAATAATAATATATTCAAATCAAAGTCTCCAAACAGACTAGTATTGGTTTCTCAGTAAAAATTTTCAGTTTGGGGAATTTTCTTTTCTCAGTCAGACTTTGCCAAGGGAAGTGGAGAAAAAATGTTTTTGAGTTGCTTCATTCAGAACAGCCTGGCCTAGACACTAGCTTTGGTTCACTGTTTTGGTCTTGCTCAGGATGGGGGTATTTTAATTATTTTGGAAGGTCCCAGGGTGTTTGTGGGAGATTATGAGGATGTTCCCTTTTGAGATAAAAACTAAGAAATACAGGACTAGAGAATTTTTTTAGAAATCTGAGACTTAGACTTTTTATTTGAAGCGGGAGGGGGGGCGGTTAGATTCTGAGAAGGTTTTTGATTGCAAGAAGAAACATTGTTTGATCTGTCATTGTACCAAAGGGGGAGATGGTTGTCTATAAAGGAGGAGTGAAGACTAAATGCTTTCAGTGAGGATAAGATTTGAACCCAGGCATGCAGAGGATAATGGATCAACAGGCTATCACCTTAACCACTTAGTCATCTCATCTGAGCTGCCAAGAAAGGGACAGGAAGAGAAATCTAAGGCCGGCAGAGATAGGGACACAGGAGTTTTTAAATACTAAGCATAAGCAGAGTCTGAATGAGCTCCCCCCTCACATCTAGTGAGGAGCTGGGGAAAGACTTCAGGAACAGACCGTGTTTGCACAGACACACCTACTCTGCGTATGATGCGGCTGCTTCCCCAAAATGACCAGTTTGGGATGGTGGTGGGTTACAAATCACTTTAGGATTGAGTGCAATGAAATGTTATTCTCCTTCCTGTATGAGTGAAGGGCAGCAGAACATACCTAGTCTGTCCTGACGGAGGGGTAGGTGGGTGAGGAATAGCTTTTACTGGACTGCACTGCAGAGAAGTGATTGAGGACATCACCCTAAACCAGTGGTCCCCAAACATTTCACATTGTGCCCTCTTAGCCATGGCTGTGGCCCCTTGGAAGCCACGATTGAGAACCGAGGCTGGGAGGAGTGGGGCTGTTGCTTGCTGGGGAGAGGGGTGCAGACAGGGGTAAAGGGGTCGAGGCCGGGCTGGGAGCCAGAGTCTCAGGCTGAGGGTGGGGTTGGGGAAGAGATGGGACAGAGTGGGGCTGAGTCGTGCTCCCTCCCTGCCCTCCATGGGGACTGGCTCAGACCCTAAGGTACCCCCATGAATGTTCCTCTGTGTCCCCCTAGGAGTCATGCCCCACATTACAGGGACCACTGAACCCTACTCGCTAAGCAGGGGCTAATGATGCCAAAGCCCAGGGAAAGGGAGAACAAGTGCAGGGCCCCCAGCACAAGAACCATGGCCCCAAACCCTCTTCTGTCTGTGGCCTTGCACTCTTTCAACCTTGCCACCCATGGCCCCATCCACTAGTCACCTCTTTTCCACTCCTTCCCCACTGGCCCCACCCTGCTCACTCATTTACTCCCCCTCCCCACACTGCAGCCCAGAGACCAGAGAAGCTCTGTAGCCCCTGGGCCATAGCGGGGAGTGGGAGGTCCTCCAGCCCTAGGGCCGATATGGGGGAGACTTTTCCAGGGGTCCCAAATCAGCCGGAGCACTCAGGCAGCATGCAGCAGTGCAAAGGTGCACGCTGCGGGTGTAGTGTCAGACACAGCTTCCTGGGGGAACTACCACATTTCTCCCTGCATGTACCCGGTGGAGGAGCATTGTGGTGGGAGGGGCAAGTGGTGACACAAAGATACAGCTCACCCACCCCCAACGTTCCTCTGTGGCCCCATAGGGGGTTGGGGGGAGAGCGAGGAGCAGCACTATGTGCTCCATGCGTCCTGGTCACTTTCCCCACCTGGGCTGTGCTGTGAGGGGAGAATCAGAAGCTGCTGCTCTCTACCCTCCCGCTATGCAGCCCAGTTGAGGAAAGTGACCTGGATGCAGGGAGCTCGGATGATCTCGCTTCTTGCCCCCACATCCCACAGCCCCTAGGGGTGCCTGGAGGAGCAGCGTTCCAGGGAGGAGTGGGGGGCAGCAATACCAGCTGCTCCATGCACACAGGTCAGTGTCCCCACATGGGCGCAGGAGGGGGTGCAGGGGTTTCTGTGATGCCTATTCTATCTGTATCGTCACTCAGTACCAGGCACTCAAATTCACCCGTCTTATTACTTAGACATTTAGCATTTGTATTTAAGCACTTATAAAATGTGTCCCATTTTAGCTGTCTGCTATTACGTAATGTAATTGAGGGAGACTTTCATTTCACTGTTTCTGATCAGATCCTACCTGTACATTATCATCTTCCATCCTCAATACGCTATAGAGAATCCCTGTGAATAGTTCCTCTCCTAACGGATGTCTCTGTGTGAACCCTGTGCTCCTCAGTGCCTGTCTTCTTTCCCCCAGCTCTGAGGCTGTGTCTACACTGCGCACCTTACCACGGTGCAGCTGTGCCACTCTAACCGTGCTGTTGTATGGTGCGCTGTGTGGCCATCCTAATCACTCTGAGAGAGCTTCCCCGGCAACAAAACCAAACCACTACAACGAGGTGCAGGAGCGTCGTCACCAGGAGCACAGCTCCACCAACGAAGCGCTGTTCACACTGCTGCTTTGCATGGTTCAAATTTTGGCATTCGGGAAGTGTTTTTTCTCACCCGAGTGACAAATTTTTTAGCAACAAAATCCTTAATTTAAAAAGAACTCCTCTGCAACCTATTTAATGTAACCTTTATACAACCTTTAAACTGCCTCCAGTTTTGGTGTCCTCATTTGAAAAAGATGTTGTGAAATTGGAGCTGGGGCAGCAAAGAGCCACCAAATGTTCTGAGGGCTGGAGAAAAATGCCTTCTAGTGAGCTATTGAAAGAACTCAACCTGTTTAGCTTTTCAAAAGACGATTGAAAGGTGAGTTCATTGAAGTGTTGAAGTGCCTTAATGGAGAAAAAAGATTGGTTGTTAAAGGGCTCTTTAATCGAGCAGAGAAAGACATAACAAGACCCAATGATTGGAAGGTGAAAAGAGACAAATTCATGTTACAACTAAGCCCCAAATAGTCAACAGTGAGGATGATTCACCACAGGAACAAGCTACCAAGGAAAGTGGTGGATTCAGCATCTCCTGATGTCATTCAATGAAGACTAGATGCCTTTCTGGAATGTGTTTGCCCCAAAAGTAGCTATTGTGTTATACAGGAGGCTTGTGATATGCAGGGGGTCAGATCAGATGCTCTAATGGTCTCTTCTGGCCATAAAGTCAACTAATTTCTGAAAAACTGAGTTTAGCATTGGGAGCAGCGTCTGATTTTTTCCTGTCTAGCCGGCTTGCTGCCTAGAACGAACGCTCCTTTAGTAGGGTAATCCACAAGGAGTAGCTCAAACCTCCAAAGTGTAGGGCCAGGGGCAGGACATTGGCACAGCAAGGGAGGAGTGTGGCAGTGACATCACAAAGGCCTTTTGCAGGACCTCAGACTATTGGTCCAAGGTGGTGGGAGGGTGGTGACCTCACAGAGAGATGCTGACATCAGCCAGACAGGACAGGGGTGAGGGGCCAGGGAAACCTCAGAGACCCCTGTGGCTTTGCTTCAGCAAGTCTCCTTCTCCAGGTCTCTCTTTGAGGACTGAGAGAGTATTCGGGTTCACGGACGTGAGCGCCAGGAGGAACCTCTTTTGAGTTTTCTCCTTCCCTTTTAGTGATTTTACTAGAAAACAGCAGTCCCTGTTTAGAAGGTAAGAGCCTCATTGAGGTTTGAAACCTGTTCAGTCTGATCCATATAGTGAGAGTTGAATTCTAAGCATGGAAAACACATGTTAAGGAGGCAGAATTTTATTGCGCACCTGGGATTTTGTCCCTTAGAATCATGGGGACATTCGGGTTTCACCTTTTCCTCCATCCCTCCGTCCCTCCTGTCTCTTCGTCTCTTCTTTCTTTTGTCCTTTCTCCTGTTCCCCTCCCAACACCAGGAAGGAGGTGTGTGTGTGTGTGTGTGTGTGTGTGTGTGTGTGTGTGTGTGTGTGTGTGTGTGTGTGTGTTGCGGGCGAGTGCTTTGCAGATTCCACTGTGGGAGTTCCACCCAAAAATGTGGGGCTGAACTAGTGCTCAGGCAGTGATCCCCAGCAGTGACATGGGCCATCTTTTGGGATCTCTGATGAGAACCTTCAGCCTCAGTCTCTACCCTGATTGGCTGAGCAAGGGGTTATTGACAGGAAGGAGACTCAGGTCCTTGTTGGTCTCTTTTAAGACCAAGGTAATAAGTCAGAACCAGTTCTATGTTTGATGAATTTTGCTGCTTCTCTGCATTAATGGTCTCTGAGCAGTTCATGATTCTCTCTAACATTGCAGTTCTCCTCAAATACTTGCTGAATAATTACTGTCACTGTTGTTGGTCTGGAGCTCATCTGAGAGCACTTTATTCAGGTCATTCAGTGTCTGAAATTCAAGATCCGATGGTTAGTTTGAAAATCAGGGCTCTTGGGTCCTATTCCCAACTCTGCCACTGCCTGGCTGTGTGACCTAAGACAAGTCAATTCTCCTTTCTCAGCCTTAGCTTCTCCCTCTTTCAAGTAGGGATAATAATGATCCGCTCTTACCTACCTCACGGTGGATGGAGGATGGGGATCTATTGGAGAGCGTCACTAGGAGTAGGGCATAATATGAGGTGTCCTATCACGTTTACTCAGGGCAGATTAACACATAATAGAATAGCTGAAATAGTATATTTTATTTGTATTTTTTTATTTTGAAATTGTTAAGAGCAGCAACGACTTAGCTCAGACTGAAGCATCTTATCTAATGTTTGAGATCTAAGTGTCTCCTCATTGTGTGCGAGGAGACAATTTAACACACTGTGACGAAAAGGAGATTCTTTTGTTTTGCAACACAATATTTTTGCAAAGAACTTTCATCCCACTTGTTATAATTCTGAGAAACAAGCAGGTTTAGTCTGAATGGGATTTTCAGACAGAAACGGTTTGAATGAAATTTCTCCACCATCTCGATTTCTGGGCTTTATCCCTTCCTCGGGGGTGGTTTACTGTCTGTTAGAACAGGAGTCGGGACTGGTGGCTTCTCTTTCTGGCTCTGCCAGCGCCTTGCTGTGTAGGTGCTTGGATAGGTCACTTCCCTTCTCTGGACCTCAGGCTCCTCCCATCTTCCCAATGGGAACAGGGACAGTTCTCGAACTCTGAGCAGTTGTGAGCCTGAGTGAGAGAAGGGGTGTTAAAGCCCTCTGTGAAGGAGAAAGGGGAGTTTCACAGTGTTCAGCACCAAGGAATTCTAAAGTTTGCTAAAATGTCTAGTCTGTGGAAACAAGAAATGGTTGAGGCCAATCTTTAACCAGTGCCTTTTTTAAAGCCCATTCAGGGATGTGAGTCCCTGTCTTTTAGGTACCTGGGGTTCTTTGCCAGCAGGAGAGAAGAGGTTCCTTCCTCCATTTTTGTGGCCTTAACAAACCAGGTGTTCTGTCCCAGTTCTCGTCTGAGATCCCTGAAAAAGAACATCTTCCCATCCATAAAGAAGACAGGACCTTTCTCTAAAAGGGGAACAAAGAGACCCCTGGGACTTACAGACTAGCTAGCCTCACTGCCACAGCTGGAGAGATCCTGCAATACATTCTTAAACACTCAGTTTGTCAGCAGCACCTACAGGATCATTTGGTTCTTAGGACTAGTGAGCATGGATTTGTCAAGAACAAATCATTCCAAATGAATCCTCTTTCCTTCTTTGGCTGGGCTCCGGGCCTGGTGGAGGTGGGTAAACAGTAGATGGGATCTAGCTTGGGGTTACTAAGGCTTTTCACACAGTCCCACAGGACATTCTCACAAGCAAATAAAGAAAATGGAGTCCAGCTGCAATCAGTGTAATGTGGGTGCAGAGCTGGCTGAAAGCCCAGACTCCAGGAGCCCTTCTCCAGATTTGGCTGTCCAATGGAGTGAGTGTACCTAGTGGGTCCAGCAGGGATCAGTCCACGGTCCGGTACTATTCAATATTTTCATGAATGATTTGGAAAATGCAGTGGAGACCATGCTTCTAAAATTTGTAGCTGACATCAAGCACTTAGGAGCACAGGATTGGAATTCAAAACGCCCTTAACAAATTGGAGACTTGGTCTTCTTGAGACAAACTCCATGGTTGGGTCCCTCACTCTAGAAGGGGCTGACGTGAAACCCCAGAGCCAAACACTCCTCCTGGGCAGTGAGCTCCTCCCTTGAATGGTCAGATTCTGCTTAGCACTGTCAGAGCAGCTTTGGCTGGGAGATTCTCCCAGCACTTTCCAATAGCGGGAAAGTATGAAATCCCCATTTGACTGCTGGGGACAGAGCCCTAGAGTGGGGAGCAACTTGCCCAAAGTCCCCGAGGAAAAGGAAAACAACCAGCAGTGGAACCAACAGGAAACCCAGCAATGGAACTCAGGAGTCCTGGGGGTGTGCTAGGGTGACCAGATGTTCCGATTTTATAGGGACAGTTCCAATTTTGGAGTCTTTTTCTTATTTTGGATCCTATTACTCCCCACTCCATCCCTATTTTTCATATTTGTTGTCTGGTCACCCTAGGGTGTGAACATGTGTGGGTCCCAGCTCCTCCCTGCCCCCCTCATTGAAGCAGATGTGCAGGGTTACTGCCCTGGGAACTGCAGGGCACCGGTGGACATGGAGTTAGCTGGAGGTAGGGTCTGGCTGCAGGCAGGGCAAGGGATGCGGGGCTTGTTGGCCTCAGGCGGGGGGTGCATCAGAGGTTGGCTGGACACAAGGCAGGGTATGCTGGGCTGGCTGCAGACAGGGCGTGCAGGGCTGGTGCAGGCTGGGGGTGTGTGGGGGCTGGCTGGCTTTGGGCAGGGCCACAGGGGAGTGTGGCAGGAGTTGGCTGGAGACAGGGCAGGGGATGTGTCAGGCTGGCTGCAGGGCTGACTGCAGGCAGGGCAGGGAGGATGCGGCTGTGTGGGCAGGGCAGAAGGTGCAGGGCTGGCTGGAGACAGAGGCTGGCTGCGGGCAGGGCAAGGCAGGGGGTGCAGGACTGGCTGCAGGCAGGGCATGGGGCAGGGCCGGTGCGAGGATGTTTCATACCCTAGGCGAAACTTCAATCTTGCACCCTCCACCCCTGCACCCCCGCCCTGAGGCGCCCCACCCGTGGCAGCTCCACCCCTCCACCCTGAGGTGCCCCTCTTGTGGCAACCTCCCCGCTCTGCCCTGTGGCACCCCCCTTTGCCCCAGCTCACCCCTGCTCTGAGCATGAGTACCCTGAGTATGCCATGGATGCTTCACTTCTCCTGCCTCCCAAGCTTGCGGTGCCTAAGCTTGCCACGAATCAAGCACCCTCCTCTGAGCCACAGCAGCCCTGAGAGTTGACAATAGAGGCACCTTAACCCCTGAGTTCTTTCAATGTGTCCGCCTCTGGGATTCACCTCCGATCTCCAAATACTCGGGGTATGTCTATGCCAGCTGCCGAATCGGTGGACAGCGATCGATCGAGTCGGAGGTCGATATATTGCGTCTAGTGTAGATGCAACACATCGAGTGCTCTCCTGCCAACTGCTGTACTCCATCATATCTGACAGGCGTGTCTGGACGGAGGCCTGAGGCTGGGTACTTTAAGGGAACTGCGTGGTTTAAACTTCTAAGTAACTAGTGAGGTACTACAAAAGCTGTTTTGTGCTGGCTTGGTAAATCTAAGTATTGAAATAACCAGCAGCGTTTGGCATTTGTCTGCCCTGTTTTGTTTGCAGTTCACCCTGATTGAGTGACCTCAGCTGGCTCCCATGGGCAGCACCTTCACAACTACATCCAGGCTGTAGGGATCTGGGGGATCTTAGCGGCCTTGGGTGCACAGATACCTAAGTCCAGGCCGTTCGGGTCCCTGGGGGGCTTAGAGAGTTTTGGGGGGGACACAGATACCAATCTCCAGGTTCTAGGGGTCCTTAGGAGGTTCGTGGGGGGCACATATTCCTACATCAAGGCTGTAGTGGTACCGGGGGGCTTAGGGGGTTAGTGGGGCCATAGATACCTACATCTAGGCTGGAGGCATCCTAGGAGTCTTAGGAGATTTGTGGGGGCCCAAGATACCTATGTCCAGACTGTAGGGGTACCGTGGGTCTTAGGGGTTTGGATGGGCACAGATACGTATGTCTAGGCTGTATAGGTCCCGGGGGGGTTAGAGGTTTCATGATGGGCACAGAGATCTACGTCCAGATTGTAGATGTCCCTGGGGGATTAGGGGAGTTGTGGGGGTACAAATACCTACGTCCAGGCTGTAGGGGTTCCTGGGGGATTAGTGGGTTTCTGAGGGGCACATATACCTATATGCAAACTGGAGTGTCCTGGGAGGCTTCTGGAGTCTATATGGGGTACAGATACCAATGTCCTAGCTGTTTAGGTCCCTGAGGGGCTTAGGAGGGTTGTGGGGGGCACAGATACCTAAGTTCAGGCTGGAGGGGTCTCCGGGGGTCTTAGGTGTTTGGTGGCAGGCACAGATAAATATGACCAGGCTGCAGGGGTCCAGAAGGGGCTTTGAGTCTGTCACAGCGTGTGGGAGAGTCCGGTCCTGCAACCCACTTCCTGGGATTCACAGTGACTCTCAGCCAGCCAGTAAAACAGAAGGTTTATTGGACAGCAGGAGTGAAGGATACAGCAGAGCTTGGAGGCACAAGCTGGACCCCGCAATCGAGTCCTTCTGGGGATTCAGGAAACTTAGTTCCCAGTTTGAGATCCTCTGAATTCCAACCACCCAGACCAAAATCGAAACTGAACTAACCCAGCTCCCTCCAGCCGGTCCCTTCCTGTGTCCAGCTTCCCGAGCAAAGGTGCTGACCCCTCCTCCCTGCCTAGCTCAGGTTACAGGCTGAGGACGTGTCGGGTCCTAAAATCACCCGCTGCTCTCCCATCCCCCACACAGACAGTCCCTACTCCATCACAGTAATGCCCAGAGCATTTCCCGCATGGAGCAACAGTGACACCGTATGGCCACGCAGGGTAATACACAGAGCATTTCCCTCACAGAGCAACAGTGACACCGTGTGGCCACCCAGGGTAATGCACAGAGCATTTCTCTCATACAGGAAAAGTAACACCGTGTGGCCACGCAGGGTAATGCACAGAGCATAACGCCTATGTAGAGGCTGTAGAGATCCCTGGGGGGCTTAAGGGTCGTGGGGGGGCACAGATAGCTACATCCATTCTGGAGGCATTCCGGTGGGGATTAGGGACTTCATGAGGGACACAAATATCTATGTCTGGGCTGGAGATGTCTCTGGACGGCTTAGGGTTGTGGTGAGCACAGGTACATACGTCCAGGCTGTAGTGGTCCCTGGGGGTTTAGGGAGTTGATGAGGGGCACAGAAACCTATGTATTGTCTGGAGGGGTCCCTGGGGGACTTGAGGGGTTGTGGTTATGCAGATACCTACATCCTGGTTGGAGGGGGCCCTGGGGAGCTTAGGGGGTTTGTGTGGCATACACACACCTACAACCAGGCTGGTGGGGGCTCTATGGGTCTTAGGGGGCTTGTGGGGGGCAGAGATACCTATGTCCAGGCTGCAGAAGTACTGGGGAGGGCTTAGGGGGTTCCTGGAGGTCACAAATATCTACATCCAGGCTGGAGGAGTTCTGGCAGTATTAGGGAGTTGTGGGGGGGCACAGATACCTATTCCGAGGCTGTAGGTGTCCCAGGGTTGCTTTAAGGCATTTTGGGGTACAGATACCTATGCGCATGCTGTAGGTGTCGCTGGGAGGATCACTGGGTTCGTGAGGGTGCACAGATACCTACGTCCAGGCAATAGGGATCCTGAGGGGGGATCTTATGGGGTTGTGGGGGCACAGATACCTTCATCCAGGCAAGAGGGGTCCTGGGGGCCTTAGGGGGTTCGTGTTGGGCACAGATACCTGCGTCTAGGCTAGAGGGGTTCCGGAGGGATTAGGGGGGTTGTGGGGAGCTCAGATAGCTAGGTCGAGGCTGGAGAGGTCCCATCATGGCCTAGGGGGTTTGTGGGGGGCACAGATACCTGCATCTAGGCTGAAGGGGTTTTGGCGGTCTTAGGAGTGTTGTGGGGGCACAGATACCTATGTCCATGCTGGAAGGGTCCCGTTGTGGTTTAGGGGATTCGTTGGGTCAGAGATACCTATGTTTAGGCTGGAGGGGTCCTGGGGAGGATTAGGTGTGTTGGGGGGGAACAGATACCTATGTCCCAATTGTAGGGTGCCCTGGGTAGCTTAGGAGGTGTGTGGGGGTCACAGATACAAAAATCCATGCTGTAGGGGTCCCAAGGGTCTCTGTGGGGCTCTGGGGGTCACAGATACCTACCTACAGGCTGGAGGGGTCCTGTGGGTCTTAGGGGGTGTGTGGGGCATACAGATGCCTACATCTGGGCTTGTGGGTCCCCTGGGGGGCTTAGAGGTTTCCGGGGAGCACAGATACCTTTATCCAGGCTAGATGATTCCCGGTTGGGTTAGGTGGTTGTGGGAGGGCACAGATACCTATGTAAGCAGAAGCAGGATGAACTCTACCCTGACATCTGGTGGTGAATTATGACAAGTATGGAAACGAATTTCAGGGACTGATCGTGTTTGCATAGGCACACCCACCCCGCCTGACACAGCCACGGCAGCCTGGGATGGTTGCTTTGGCAGCTGTGGTATCCCCAGTTTATTTGGGGTGTTGTTGGAGTGTGAGATGTGGAGTGTTGTCACCCTGATTGTGTGGATGAGGAACTGTGAAACTGCTTTGAGACAGAGATTCTCACCATCAATTGAGTGGCACTCGCTAGACAAGGGAGTGGGCTCCTTCAATGAACCAGAAACACTAATTACACTTTTTTCTCTTTTAGCAGTTGAATAGTAGAGCTGATTTTTGAGTCCTCTAAGAATTGAAGTTGTAGATTCGTGGGTTGAATTTGTTAAATAGCTGTATTAGCTAGTGGGGGAGTCTGAAACTATATTGCACAGCAGAACAGCTGATGGAGAGAAATAGTTTGCTGGGTGGTTGGGCTGGCCCATGGACGGAGGTGAGCTGAGCAGTTTTTAGGGATAGCTGGAACAGATCACAGGTTGGCTGGTGGAGCAGAGCAGCTGGTGGACCGAGCTGAGCAGTTCGTGGGGAAGGGGGAAGCAGAATCCCACAGAGAGACAGGGCAGTCTGCAGTGGACCACGTAAGGTGCCCCTTTGGCTTGCTCCTCTCCTGCCCGAAGGCCTTCTTGTGCCTCTCTACCCCCTACCCCAATGCCTCTCTGCTGCCCCCACCTCTCTGCCCTTCCCCTGAGACTCACCCTGCCCAAACCTCTCTACCACCTCCGCTAAGACCAGCCCTGCCCACCACTTGCGCCCTCTGCTTCTCCCCTGAGACCCACCCTGCCCAGCACTCAAACCTCTCTACCCCCTCCCCTGACCTGCCCTGACCACCACCCACACCTCTCTGCCCCTCCCCTAAGACCCGCCCTGTCCACCTCTTTTCTCGGTCATCTCTTGTTATTCCTTGAAACATCAAGGATGGAATAAATAGCTGAGTTTACTCCAGAGTGAGGAAGAAAGGAGCCATCAATCCCCTAGCAAAGCTCAGTGCCCAGGAGAAAACCTACCCTCTGCTATTGCAATCCCTGATGTGCTGGGGATATGATGGTAAAGGAACTGTCTGAATGATCAAGGCAGGAAATGGACCACAATCTACAGGAACGTCATTGACCACAAAAACACCCTCCTCATGCTCCAGCCAGAAGGGAAATGAGCAGGAATTCTTGCAGTTCAGCCATGGACACACTTACACAACGGCACAGCAGTGTGTGTGTTGTGGAAGGTGGTCTGAGGGAACAACTGGAATTGATCACAGATTGAGAACAGAACTAGAGTGTAGTGAGAGACCCATCTCAAACAAGTAGTTATAACTGAGTGGTTAAGGTGATGATCTAGCAATCCATTTGGGTTTCCCTGCACACGTTCAAATCCTGTCAACTATGGGGGAAGTTGTGGTTCTTTAGTTTCAAGGGAGCTGGGTCTTGTCTCACTCTCAAGCTATATCTACACTATTGGGTAATGTGGCTTTAAAGTGTTTTAATTAAACGGCTGTTGCATGTCCACACTATGCCCCTTGTGTCACCAGAGCACATCCAGGCTAGACTCTTGGATGGCCACAGAGAGCAGTGCATTGTGGGTAGCTGTGCAACTGGCTGCAGATGTCTTGGGAAGGGTTTGCAAGACCTCATGGCTTGTACAGCATCACATGATTTAGGTTTCTCTATCCCATTGTTCCATGGGAATCCTACTAGATTGCCAGCTGCTTTTCAACTGCAATGTGCCTGGTGGGGTAGAGAGTGTGTTTGCATGTGTAGGGGGAGAGTGAGTGTGTGTGCACACTGTCTCTAAATCCAGACAGCTGCTGCAAGCAACCAGTCCTGAGGCAGGGGGAGGGAGACAGCCCCAACATCAGCCCCTGCTTCCCTCACTGGCTCAGGTCAGCACAGCAGCCTCTGTCACTCACACACACACACACACACACACACACACGCACACACACACACACACGCACACACACACACACACACACACACACACACACTGCTGCCTGCTTAGCTCTGTGTCGGGGTGCTGAAACAGGGGGTTAGAGGGCTGTGGCTCCACCACTGTTTACCAGCTGTTAGAACCAGTGATGGAGTGGGGGGAAGAGTGGAGTATTAGGGGGGAAGAGGCATTCTGTGGGTGTGGCCTCGGGGGGAGGGGTGGTGTGAGTGTGGGTCCTTGAGGAAGGGGTGTCATGGGAGTGCCACAGTTCAGACAACGGTTCTCCCCCCCACTGTAAGGAAGCTCCCGCCGCCCCTGCTCTGTGTTCGTAGCGCAGGAGAGAGCAGCATCCACGGCAGTGATTTGCTCCCCGGGGCTCCAGCAGGGGGGCTTGGGAGATGATTTAAAGGGCCCGGGGCTCCAGCCACTGCAGGGAGCCCTGGGCCATTTAAATCACCAGCCTGGGGAAGCCGGGCCAGGCTGGCACAGCGTACCCGCTCTTGCCGGTATCCCATACTGGACTGGACTGACTTACTTTCACCTCTGGAAGGTCCTCACGTGGATCAATAACTGGTTAAAAGCTAGGAAACAAAGGGGAGAAATAAATGGTCAGTTTTCAGGATGCAAACAGGTAACTAGTGGTGTCTGTACTGGGACCAGGACTAGTCAACATATTGATAAATGATCTGCTAAACAGCGAGGTGACAAAATTTGCAAATGATCCAAAACTACTGAGGATAGTTAAGTGCAAAGCAGCCTGTGAGGAGCTAATAAGAGATTTCACAAAACTGGGTGAAAGGGCAACAAAATGGCAGATGAAATTCAATGCTGATGAATGCAAAGTGATGCACATTGGCAAGCACAATCCCAACTCTACATATAAAACGATGGGATGTCAAATAGCTGTTGCAACTCAAGTGAGAGATCTTGGAGTCACTGTGGATAGTTTTCTGCAAACATCCACTCAGTGTGCAGCAGCCGGCAAAAAGCAAACAGAATGTTGGGAATCATTAAGAAAGGGATAGAAAATAAGAGAGAAAATCTTATTGCCGCTGTATAAATCCATGGTACGCCCACGTCTTGAATGCTGCATGCAGATATGGTCACCCATCTCAGAAAAGATGTATTGGAATTGGAAAAGGTTCAGAAAGGGGTATGGAGTGTCTGCCATCTGAGGAGAGAATAATAAGACTGGGACTTTTCATCTTGGAGAAAAGATGACTAAGGGAGGATATGATAGAGGTCTATAAAATCATGGCTGGTGTGGAGAAAGTAAATAAGTAAGTGTTACTTATTCCTTCTCATAACACAAGAACTTGGGGTCACCAAATAAAATTAATAGGCAGCACGTTTAAAACAAACAAAAGGAAGTATTTTTTCACACAGTCAACCTGCGGAACTCCTTGCCTGAGGATGTTGTGAAGGTCAAGACTATAACAGGGCTCAGAAAAAGAGCTAAATCGATTCATGGAGGACATGCTCTGAGCCAGGATGGGCAGGGAAGGTGTCCCTAGTCTCTGTTTGCTGGGAGCGGATGACAGGGGATAGATCACTTGATGATTACCTGTTCTGTTCATTCCCTCTGGGGCACCTGGCTTTGGCTGCTATAGGAAGACAGGACACTGGGCGAGATGGACCCAGTCTGACCCAGTCTGGCTGCTCTTACGTCCTTATGCTCCTTTCATACAGATGCCTGGGATTCTGCCTGACAACGTGTCCCTGAGGTCTCAGCCAAAATGCCCAGACAGGCAAACACTCTGGGCTCCTGAAGCCTCTGCCCCCCACCTAGTGCCTATAGCTCATCCCTGCCCCTTGCTGCTGCTCCTTGCTGTAGAAGGTGAAATGAGCGGAGGCAGAGCAGGAGCCTTCTGGGGATGCAGATCTGAGGCTTTGGGAGAGACACATTGTCTGAGACATCAGGGCGCTGTAAACCATGCAGCCACCCCCTCAATCAGGGACCTGTTCCAGCCCTGAGTCTGGGTTACCGTGATCCCTCCCACACAGCAGGGTGCCCACTGTTCTGTATTTGGTTGTCATGGTTTTTGTTCCCATGCAACCGAGTTAGATTATTAGGGGTTAGCCCAGCCAGCTTCGGCCGGTTGGGTTAGCTCTGTGTCTGTAAATAAATGGTAGTTTTGTTAGCTGTCTGCTGTCTGGCCTCAAGTGATTTCTTCCTAAACCGGCTGCCCCCAAGGATATAACAAGTGGCGATGAGGATGGGATTCCAGTGCTGCTCCAGCAACACAAGGAAGTAGAAGTCAAGGTACAGAAAGTGAAACTAAAAATCATGGCTACTCTGACTGGGCCACTGGAACCTTTTGATGAGAATATAGAGCAGTGGCCTGCATATACTGAGTGTTTTGAGCTTTTTGTTATTGCAAATGACATTACAGAAGAGAAGAAGGTGCCCATATTCTTAAGTGTTGTAGGAGCTAAAACCTACTCCCTGCTACGCAGCTTACTTTACCCTGTTAAGCCTGAGACTAAATCTTACAGTGACATAAAGTCTTACTGAGACTAAATCTTACAGGGATCCTGGGGTCCCATTTTTCCCCAAAACCACTGGTAGTTGCTGAAAGATATCGGTTCCACAAAAGAGACCAAAAAGAAGATGAAAGAGTTGTACAATTTGTAGCAATTTTAAAAAAGCTAGCAGAACACTGTGAATTTAAAGAGATGTTAAATGATGCTCTGCGTCACAGGTTAGTGTGTGGCCTCTACAGAGAAGCTATATGGAAGTGCCTACTGACAGAGGCTCAGCTTACATTACAGAAGGCTGTTGATATTGCTGTATCCATGGAACTGGCTACAAGGGAGGCGCAATACATCCGTGCATCCCATAGGCTGCAAAAAGTGTCACAAGAACCTACCCACAAAACTGTGCAGAGTCAGAAACGTTACCGCTGTGGTAAGCCGGGTTACCAGGCATCAGAATGCTGGTGTAAGGACCTGGTGTGTCGACACTGTGGCAAAAAGGGACACATTGAGTGTGCCTGTAAACAAAAGAACAAGAGGCCTGTGGTCTCGCCGACAAAAAGAGGAACCCTGCATACCCTAGAGCAGACCCAGGATGATCAAGGTGACACCTCATCGCAAGCGGAAGTGCCACTGCATGTTTTGTCTTTGGCGGTGGGCTCACGTGAATACAGGGTAACCCCGTTATTGGATGGAAAACCTATACGCATGGAACTGGACACCGGTGCAGCCGTCTCGCTGGTCTCCAAAACTGTATAAAGAAAAACTACAGCATCTTCCGCTTAGGGCAACAAAAATTGTTTTGAAGACGTATACGGGAGAAGTTGTGCCCATGTTGGGGACTATTGATGTTAAGGTGGAGCTCAACGGACAGGCTGCTAAATTGCCACTGTTTGTGGTGAGAGGTAACTACCCAGCCTTAATGGGTAGGTCTTGGCTTGGGCAGATTCAGCGGACCTGGGCAGAAGTGCAGTGGATGACTAAAGAAGAAACCAGTCTAAACCCTATCCTAAGGAAACATGCTGCTGTTTTTGGAGATGATTTGGGACGTATGAAGAGAATCACTGTGACATTGAACGTTAAACCTGATAGTCCACCAAAATATCTGAAAGCCTGTACTGTGCCATATGCCATCAGGCCAAAAGTCGAAACAGACCTGGAGTGTCTGGTCACCAATGGAGTCCTAACACCAGTTACCCATAGTTCATGGGCCACTCCTATCTTTCCAATAGTGAAGAAAGATGGCTCTCTCCGGATTTACGCTGATTTTAAAGTCACTGTCAACCCAGTGTTGTGTGCAGAGCAATACCCTCTTCCCTACATAGATGACCTCTTCGCAGGCCTGGCTCGGGGACAAAAGTTCAGTAAGATTGATCTGAGTCAAGCATATTTACAGATGCGTGTCGATTATAAGTCCTAAGCTCTGTTGACTATTGTGACTCATAAGGGGCTTTATCGATACTGTCGCCTACCCTTCAAAATAATGTCTGCTCCCGCCCTGTTCCAGAGGGCTATGGACCATATCTTGTGTGGCTTGTCAGGAGTTCAGTGCTATCTGGATGATATCCTGGTCACTGGAAGGAATGAAGAGGATCACTTAAAGAATTTAGAGGCTACCCTACAAAGACTGGAAGAGTATGGCCTATGACTTCGCAAAGACAAGTGTGAATTCTTCAAGCTCTCTGTTGAATATTTGGGACACATCATTGATTCTGCAGGTCTTCATAAGGCCCCTGCAAAAGTTAAAGCTATGGTAGAGGCTCCCCCACCCTGAAATGTAAGCCGGCTGCACTCATTTCTAGGACTACTGAACTATTATGGAAAGTTCATCTCACAGTTAGCCACACTGCTAAAACCACTTCATGAGCTCCTGGGGCAGAACAAGGCCTGGAAGTGGACTGAAGCCTGTGATGTTGCATTTAACAAAGCTAAGAATGCACTGCTAAATTCTGAAGTTCTAATGCACTTTGATCCATCCTTACCCCTACAATTGGCTGTGATGCCTCCCCTTATGGAATGGGAGCAGTCGTGTCACACATTATGCCTTCTGGAGAAGAGAGACCTATTGCTTTTGCTTCATGCACTCTAAGCAAAGCAAAAACTAACTACTCCCAAATCGAACGTGAGGCATTAGGAATTGTTTCTGGAATTCGGAAGTTTCATCAGTACCTGTTTGGGTGAAAGTTTACTCATCTTACAGACCATCGACCTCTGACGTCAATTTTTGGACCCTACACAGGCATTCCCCCCTTAGCTGCTAGTTGTATGCAACGTTGGGCATTGTTACTTTCAGCACACACTTATAAAATTAAATATCGGAAATCCACTCTGCACGGCAATGCAGATGGCCTCTCAAGGTTGCCTTGGCCGATCAAACATCAAGATAGTGCCCAAAAGGAAATCTTCTACTTTGATCAGGTAGAGAATACACCCATCACTGCTACTCAGATAAAGAAAGCAACTCGCGTTGGCCCAGTATTGTCCCAAGTTATGGACCTGGTGATGCATGGAAAATCTCGACAAACCTTTCTGGTCTCATCCGACTTTGTTACCTACATGTCCAGGAGGACAGAATTATCGGTCCAATCCGGTTGTTTGCTGTGGGGGAGACGTATTATTATTCCACCACCACTGAGATCACAGATGTTAGAACAGCTACATTCCAGTCACTGTGGAATAGTGCACATGAAGGAAATTGCACAAAGCTATTTTTGGTGGCCTGGATTGGACAGTGCTATTAAAGAGAAAGCAAAAGCTTGTATGTCATGTCAGGGTATGAGGAATGCACCCCAGTGGGCACCCCTACACCAATGAGACTGGCCTGAAAACCCGTGGCAACGTATTCACATTGACTTTGCTGGCCCCCTTGAAGGAAGCATGTTCTTGGTGGCAGTAGATGCCCATTCTAAATGGCCAGAAGCCTCTATAATGCAGTCCACTACTGCAGAGTACTGTACAAAACCTACGGGGACTCTTTAGTCGTTTTGGTCTCCCAGAAGAACTTGTGAGCAACAACGGACTGCAGTTCGTCTCTCAGGAGTTTCAAAATTTTATGAAGGCAAATGGGATACACCACATCACGTCAGCACCATATCATCCATCTACCAATGGATTAGCTGAAAGATTTGTGCAGACAATGAAACACGCTTTGAAATCAGCAAGGGGACAACACTCCATTCAAAAGAGTCTGGATACCTTCTTACTTTCCTACAGAAACACACCTCATGCTACCACCCAGGCATCCCCGGCCTTTCTAATGATGAGACGACAGCTGCGCACTTGCTTTGATCTGCTGAAACCTTCTGAACCCTGACAAATTGTGCAACATCAGCAGCAACATCAAGTCATCAGACTTGCACCCAGAGCAAAAGACCGAACCTTTAGCCCGGGACAGCCAGTTTTGGCTCGGAATTATACTTCTGGAACTAAATGAGTCCCTGCCACGATCATCACTCAAACAGGACCTGTTTCCTACACAGTTCGGACTGCAGAGAATCTTACCTGGCGGCAACATGTAGATCAGCTGTTGCCAGATCATGCCAGTCCTCAGACACATCTGCAGTTGAGTCGTGTGACTTCACCTCTTCTGGTCAGACACTGACTCACGAATCACCTATTCCTGACTGTTCTTCTCCCTTACTGCCAGCGGCTGAGATACCCCTTTGCCTAGCATGAGCTGATACCACCTCCTCACCTGTTCGTGCTGCAGACCCTAAGCCCATGGTACTTTTGGGTGCAACAACACCAGAAGTTTGCCGTAATCCACCTAGAGACAGAAGGCCTCCTCATCGGCTGGATCTTTAGCTAGAGTGAACCCACGGTTATGGGACAAAATAATCCCCGGGGTTTAGCCTGGAATGGAGGCAGTCTACCCTCCTTCTCTAGTCAGAGGGGTAGCCATGTTAGTCTGGATCTGTAAAAGCAGCAAAGAATCCTTGCCACCTTATAGACTAAAAGACGTTTTGGAGCATGAGCTTTCATGGGTGAATACCCACTTTGTCAGATGCATGTAGTGGAAAGTTCCAGGGGCAGGTATATATATGCAGGCAAGCTAGAGATAATGAGGCAGTTCAATCAGGGTGGATGAGGCCCTGTTCTAGCACTTGAGGTGTGAAAACCAAGGGAGGAGAAACTGGTTTTGTAATTGGCAAGCCATTCACAGTCTTTGTTTAATCCTGAGCTGATGGTGTGAAATTTGCCGATGAACTGAAGCTCAGCAGTTTCTCTGCTGTACCCAGCAGCCTCCTACTGCAAGACAAACCCAAGAAAGAAACCAGCAGGACTCCACTGGCCATCACATACAGTCCCCAGCTAAAACCTCTCCGACGCATCATCAGGGATCTACAACGCATCCTGGACAATGATCGCACACTTTCACAGGCCTTGGGTGGCAGGCCAGTCCTCACTCACAGGCAACCTGCCAACCTGAAACATATTCTCACCAGTAACTGCACACTGCTCCATAGTAACTCTAGCTCAGGAACCAATCCATGCAACAAACCTCAATGCCAACTCTGCCCACATATCTACACCAGTGACACCATCACAGGACCTAACCAGATCAGCCACACCATCACCGGTTCATTCACCTGCCATCATAGGCCAGCAATGCCCCTCTGCTATGTACATAGGCCAAACTGGACAGTCGCTACGGAACCGGGTGAACGGACACAAATCAGATATTAGGAATGGCAATATACAAAAACCTGTAGGAGAGCACTGCAACCTCCCTGGCCACACTATAGCAGACCTTAAGGTGACCATCCTGCAGCAAAAAAGCTTCAGGACCAGAATTCAAAGAGAAACTGCTGAGCTTCAGTTCATCTGCAAATTTGACACCATCAGCTCAGGATTAAACAAAGACTGTGAATGGCTTGCCAATTACAAAACCAGTTTCTCCTCCCTTGGTTTTCACACCTCAACTGCTAGAACAGGGCCTCATCCTCCCTGATTGAACTGCCTCATTATCTCTAGCTTGTCTGCATGTATATACCTGCCCCTGGAACTTTCCACTACATGCATCTGACGAAGTGGGTATTCACCCATGAAAGCTTATGCTCCAAAACATCTGTTAGTCTATAAGGTGCCACAGGATTCTTTGTTGCCTCTAGTCTAGTGTGTGCTTTATTTAGGGGAGGTGTTCTTATTAGCGGGGGAGGAAAATGTTGTGTATTTGATTGTCATGGCTTTTATTCCTATGGCAACTGAGTTAGATTATTAGGGGATAGTCCAGCCAGCTTCAGCCTGTTAGGCGAGCTCTGTGTCTGTAAATAAATGGTAGTTTTGTTAACTGTCTGCTGTCTGGCCTCAAGTGATTTCTTCCTAAACTGGCTGCCCCCAAGGACATAACACCAACCCAGCGTGGCTTCTCCTCCTCTTCCCCAGATTGGTGCTTCTCCCCCTCCCCCCCAACTGCAGCTCCTGCATGGGCCCAGGGCTTCTCCTCCCCCCACTCCAGCTTGGCTTCTCTCCCCTCCCCCACCCCTTATGCCACTATCTGGAGCTTCCTCTTCCCATAACCTTCCACTGCCCCCAGCCCCAGCCTAGCTGGGCTCCCTGGGGCACCCGATGCTGCTGTGGCCGAAGCCGAGACTGGCGGGCAGGGAGCAGCGATTCATGAGGATGCCATGGCAGAGCCATCAGCCCGAGGTGTGCGGAGTAGCCCAGGGAAGCGGGGCGGGCTGTGCTGCTGCTGGCCCCGCACCCCCGCCGACCCTGACCCCTGAGGCTGTTTGGCGGGGGACTCACTCAGCCTCCGCAGGAGCAGGGAGGGGGGAGCAGCTGACCTAACATCCCACTGCCCCCAGAGCCCCGCCCCAAGGAGCTGCCCAACCCCTTGCCTGTGCCAGAGCCCCGCCCCAGGAGCTGCCCCGCCCCCAATATCTGCCCCACCCCTGACCTGTGCTAGAGCCCCTCCCCCAGGAGCTGCCCCGCCCATTGCCTGTGCTAGAGCCCCACCCCAAAGAGCTGCCCTGCCCCAGGTAGTGCCAGAGCCCCGCCCCCAGGCTCTGGGCTTTGTTCTTCTGCCTCCTTCTTCCCAGTACCCTCCACTCCCAGCTGCTCCCTCCCTTTGTCTGCAAACACTGCCCCGGGTGGGTCGCTGGGGCTGACTCTGCTGGCTGAAGTAGCCTCCATCTCTGCTCACCTCGGGGGGAGAGGAGGGACGAAGAGAGGAGATGGTCCCAGGGTGTGAAAGCAAAAAGGAGGACTGTTTGGAAAGGTGGGTTTTTTGTGGGGGGGGTGAGCCAGAGGGAGTCAGAAGAAGTTGGGCAGCAGAGGCTCATGGAAATTGAGGGGAACCCCCTGGGTGTCCCAGTGTTGGCCAGGGATTGTACAGCACCTAGCGCAATGTGGGGTCCTGATCTCAGTCATGGTCTGTGCAGCGCCTGGGAGCCCTGATGTCTATTTCCTGATCACAGGCACTGGGAATGGACAGAGGGAAAACCTCAGCACCTGAAGGGTTAATGCAGCCCTGTGTGCAATCCCTGCTGGGTGGTGCTGCTGCTCTCATGAGGAGTTGGCTTAGTAGACCAACAACACTATCCCAGTCCCATGTGCTCTAGTGATCTGGATTCCTGGTTTTCACCCAAGTAGCCTGGGGTTCAATTCCAGTGTGGGAATAGTGCAGAGCTTTTGCTCAGAGGGGAGGAAGGGCAAGGGGGAGGGTTCCTAGAAGTAGGGCATTTGGACAGTGTGGGGAGGGGATCCCAGAAGTTGGGGTGGGGGGCAGAGGTCTGAGGGGAGATCAGGGATGGATCCCAACATTGCGGAAAGTGGGCAGCATGGAGAGCCCAGGCCTGGCATGGGGACGGGGAAGAGTGACTCTGTCCTTCTAAACTCAGCACTGGCAGACTTGGTAGAATTACTTATTTGTTAGTAAATGTCAATTTCTGTGTAAACACACAACCCAATGGCAAAATATTTCCATTGATAATCATCAAAATTGACAGATGGGCAAAGTAAGAAACATACTGCTTGAGAATTTATTCTGTTCTAATCCTATAGGGGTCCCTTCTGCCTTAGATGCCACCATGTGGGTGTTTCATTTCCCTCCCCATTTTCACACAGAGACACAATTTCCTTTGCATGGATCCATGAACAGTAAAATCTTCCAGTGTCACTTGTCTAAGCCAGAGCATTCAATTCAACTGAAACCTTCTCTCCTGCAATGGCAATGGTCAAACAGAGGGGACGTGGCAACCTTCACCCCTGGCAGTGAGATATTCCCTCTCCTCTTTCTTCAGGCTGCTGCTGTTATTCCATGAATCATCAAGGATGGAATAAAAAGCTGAGTTTACTCCAGGAAGAGGAAAGAAAGGAGACACCAACTGCTTGAAAAATCTCAGTGCCCAGAGAATACCTGCCGCTGTTATTGGAATCCCTGATGTGTTGGTAGCTTGTTTATTTACACTGATGATTGAGTCCTACTCTGTGCACCATGTTTGAGAATGAAAATCCTAACCCACCATTTGAAATAACGACTGCAGCAGGACATGTTTATGTCCCTCTCCCAAAGCAGACAGACCGATGGAGAAATGCCATGAGTCCAGGGTAATACTTCACTGCGGTTTTACCATTTCCACTTGCTAAGCTCCCTCCCAACCTTCTGGGCTCCTAGAGCAGGGTACAGAGCCTGAGCCGAGATACCTATAATGCAACTTCACAGACCAAGCCGCATGACCCTGATTAATCTGACATGGGCCAGCCATGGTGTTTCATTGCACTGTAGATGTATGCTAATGTTATATCTACACTGTGATTAAAACACGCAGGGCACCTTTCTCAAAGCCCGGCCAGCTGACTCGGGGTTATGGGGCTTGGGCTGCAAGACTATAACATTACAGTGCAGACAGATGGGCTTGAGCCCAACCTCAGAGACCCCAGGAGGGTGAGGGTTTCTGAACCCAGGCTTCAGCGTGAACACAAATATCTGCACCACAGTTTTTAGCCCCTCAGCGTTAGCTCCATGAGCCCAAGTCAGATGACCCAGGCCAGCCATGCTGCCATCTTTATCTTAGCAGAGATGGACTCTACGGGTACATCTCCATTGCAATGTCAGCCCAGATGTGGCACGCTGTGCTCAGAGTAGCACCTTGAAGCCCCATATTCACCACTCTCATATAATGATGATACGGTTTGTACAAAGTCTGCCTGGTGAGGTATCATTTCAAAAGTCTTGATCTGTTGAACATTAATATTGTGTTGGTCTGTGTGTGTAGCATTGGCTGGGAAGTTATGAAGTTTGCTCTGTGTGTGTTACTGAGATATGTTATGAGGTTGGGAAATGCCCACCACCAGCCTTTCAGGTGTGACAATGGAGGAACCAGACTCGCTGCTGGCCCATGAAAGGGATCCACACTCCCAAGGACTATCCCAGGAACCGTGTACAATGCAGACTTCTCCGAGATAACACAGCAACACTGAGCACTGCTTGACTCACATCCTAGCAAAGGAGCTTTCTAGAAAGTTGGAAGGAACTATGAAAGAGGGGTAGAGACATCATTACTTGGCCTCTCTCCCCACAACTCAACAGCTGGAAACACACCTGGATGACAAAACTGATTCAGAAATCAGAAGAGAATAATAATAATGCATTCAAACCAAAGTCCCCAAACAGACTAGGGTATTGGTTTTTCAGCAGAAAATTTTCAGTTTGGGTGATTTTCTTTTCCCAGTCAGACTTTGCCAAGGGAAGCAGAGAGAAAATGTTTGAGCTGCCTCCTTCAGAACAGCTTGGCCTAGACACTAGCTCTGGTTCACTGTTGAGGCCTTGCTCAGGATGGGAGTATTTTAAGAATTTTGGCAGGTCCCAGGGTGTTTGGGGGAGATTATGAGGATGTTACCTTTTGAGAGAAAAGCTAAGAAATACAGGACTAGAAAAAACATTTTAGAAATGTGGGATTTAGACATTTTATTTACAGCAATGGAGGCTCTGAATTTCTCAGAAGGTTTTTGTTTGTAGGAAGCAACATTGCTAGAGCTGTTATTGTACCAAAGGGAGAGTTGGTTGTCTATAAAGGAGGGGTGAAGACCAAATGCCTCCAATGAGGATGAGATTCAAAGCCATGCGTGCAGAGCACAATGGATAAGCAGTTCATCACCTTAACCACTCGGTCACCTCACCTGAGCTGTCAGGAAATGGACAGGAAGAGAAATTTAAGGCCAGCAGAGATAGGGATATGATGGAGTTTTTAAATACTAAGCATAAGCAGGGGCTGAATGAGCTCCCCACTCACATCTAGTGAGGAACTGGGGGAAAGACTTCAGGAACAGACCCTGTTTGCATAGACACACCTACTATGCCTAGGTATGCACCATGATGGGGTCGCTTTCCCAAAATGACCAGTTTGGGATGGTGGTGGGTTACAAATCACTTTAGGACTGAGTGGAAGGAAATGTTATTCTCCTTCCTGCATGAGTGAAGGGCAGCAGAACATACCTATTGCGTCCTGATGGAGGGGTAGGCACCTCAGGGTCTGACCCAGCCCCTATGGAGGGCAGGGAGGGAGCACTACTCAGAAGCACTCTGTCCCAGCTCTTCCCCAACCCCACCCTCAGCCTGAGACTCTGGCTCCCAGCCCGGCATCGACCCCTTTACCACTGTCCACACCCCTCTCCCCAGCAAGCAACAGCCCCACTCCCAGCCCCAGTTCTCGACTGTGGCTTCTGAGGGGCCACAGCCATGGATAAGAGGGCACAGTGTGAAATTTTTGGGGACCACTGGTTTTGGGTGACATCCTCAATCACTTCTCTGCCACCACGGGCAGCCCAGAGCCCTTTGAATACCAGCAGCGGCTGAGATTTAAAGGGCTCAGAGATCCCTGCGGCTGCAGGCAGCCCAGAGCCCTTTCAATCCCGGCCACAGCTAAAGCGGATGGAGTGGGGCTGGGTTTTCAAGGGCTTAGGCTCCTCTCAGCAACAGCTCTGGGCCCTTTAAATCACTGCCTCAGCCCCACAAAGCTCCGGATTCCTCCAGCCACCGAGCCCCAGGCCCTTTAATTTGACTCTGAGGGCTCCCAGGCACCTCTTCAGCTGGGAGCCCCTGGTTTATTTAAAATCAAGTATCACCACCCCACCCCCAACCTTCCTTTTTGACCCACAGCTGTTTTGGTGGGGCGGTGCTGGGGAAGGAGGGTTTGTTTCTGCAGGGCTGGGTGGGGTGTTTCCACCGGGCCGGGAGGTCCTGAGGTGGGGGTGGTTCCGCAGGGCCGGGGGGTTTCTGCCCTTAGCTGTTTTCTTTAGAGTAATGTGGCCCTCGCCGCTTTACGAGTTGTGCAGGCAGGCTGACAGCATTTGCTGGGCCTCTCGCTCGTGTGGATTCTCTGATGGGTAATAAGGTTTGAGCTGCGATTGAAGGTTTTCCCACACTCGCAGCATTTGCAGGGCCTGTCGTACCCCACCCTCCCGCATCCGTGGATTCTCTGATGGCTAATAAAGTGTGAGCTGCATTTGAAGGTTTTCCCACACTCACAGCATTCGTAGTGCCTCTCCCTGTGTGGATTCTCTGATGCCTAATAAGGGCTGATCTTTGAGTGAAGAGTTTTCCACACTCACGGCATTCATAGGGCCTCTCCCCTGTGTGGATTCTCTGATGTTGATAAAGTCGTGATCTGCAAGTGAAGTTTTTCCCACACTCAGCGCATGTATTTTTTTGCTTTTCCCTGCAGATTTCCTGCTGTATTCTGGTTTCCTTAAGGCCCTTCTGAGTTCCCTGACAGGAAATAAATTTATCCATTTTCTCCCCTGGCTGGTTTCCCTGCTCTTTTTCTGGTCTGTGCTGAACCTCACAGGATCTTCCCTGCTCGTGACTGCTGGACACATTCCTTTTCATTCTTTGCGATAATGCTCTGTGTTTATCCACTTGCTCAACATTTCCCTGCTGAGAATTCTGCTCCTCTTTCTCACACGTCATTGCATCACCTGCTGTGATAGAAACAGAAACCTCAAACAGGGATGGAAAGGGGAAGGCCAAACCAAAACAAGTGCTGGAGAGAGGTCAAATAAAAATCAGGAAATCAGCTCCCCCCAACAGGAGAGAGGAGGGGATCAATTCAGCCTTCACATCCCATCCAACTTTGCAGGGGGAAGGGAGAAAGCTACTGCCCGGTGTCTGCTAGAATCTATAGGAAGCCTTGAGCTATATTTACCCTGCCGATGCGACCCCTGCTATGGACAATAATGAACTGAGAGACTTCCCAAGACCTTTGTAGGGCATCCCAGATGTTTCCTTCAGGCACTTACAGATTCTGAGTTGGTTTAATGTTTCCTCATCTGTGCGGGGAGATCTCAGAATCTCTCTTTCCTCTGAACCCTGCAGCTCTGGGACCCATGGCTCTTCCCCTTGTTCCAGCTGGGAGATCACATCACGTTGGAAAACCAGAAACCCTGCTCAGATGAAAGAAAACAAAGGAGTTCAGTTGATTTCATAAAACTTAATCATTAAAAACATTCTATTAATTTATCTTCAGTGCTTAGTGTGACCTGGTGTGCCTGGGGCAGTCTTCACTGAAAATGCCAAGGTCAGAGCAGGCTGAAAAAGGGAGAGCAGATGCTCCCCAAACTGGTGGTTAACACTGAAGTTAAACTCACTGACCAGTCACAAACCGTGCTTCTGATCCCACACACTGGTTAACGAGACTCTGAAAAAAGAAATCACACGGCCCCCTTTATTGCATGACAGTTTTCTGACTCCTAATCAGCAACTAGGTTCCGTACAGTGAGAGTTATTTAAAAACTCTGCTCAGTGTGATACAGCATGGCCAGAGGGCAGCAGGAGAGTGATCCTAATTGGATCCAGGAACTGGGTGGGTGGAAGGTTAGCCACATTACCCAATCACTATAGGTTTGGATCTCATCCAAAATACCATGCTGACAGCCAATCCTTTAGCAGTTAAACTAAATGTTTAGAAGAAAGAACGAATGAAAGAATGAAGTTAAATTCCATCCTTCCAGACTATTCTTTAGCATCTAAACTAAAGGTTTAAACGAAAGAAAGACAGAAAGAAGTTAAATGGAAAAGCAGTCAGATACATTCCAAAATGGATATATCAGGTTCTTAGCAGTATTGGTGAGTTGCTGGCTTGAAAGTCTGTCTGGAACGCATCCACAGCTTGGATGGGTCATTCAGTCCTTTGTTCCAGGGTTCAATTTGTAGAGAAGTTGCTCCAGAGGTAGGAAGGGGGATTGAAGACAAGATGGAGATGATGCAGCTGCATTTTATATTCCTTTTGCCATGTGGCTTGTACTTCCTGTGTCCCAAACACAAGCTTCACAGCACATGGCATGGAAAAGCTTTGGAGGTCTCATTACACAGGCATACCCCAGCATGTCTTGCTGACTCAATAGGTGTATCCCCTTGGTCCATGGGTTCATTGTACAGCTGATGACCCTCAATGGGCCATCAAACATGCTAGGCAGTGTTGATGCCAATATGTCTGGGGGTGTCACCCAGAAACACTGCACAAGTCTGGAAATACAGATATACCCTACATATCTGTAACTCACAATACAAGGGTGATAGAAACATAGAAACAAAATTATCATACTTGGCAAATCATAACATTTTCATTGCCACTTTACATGGCATACCTAGCATGATTCATTGCAATTTTATCAGATTATATTATTTTATTATTAATACCAAAGGGTCTCACAATTTCATGCTGTCTCACACTTGCTAAACTAGTGAATTCCCAGGACCAGTTCCCCAAGTCCTTGAAGATGCCAAACACTGTGCTTATGAGGGATTGAAATACCCACATATCTGCTGGGAAAACACACACAGACACTGTGTCAGTCTATACCCCTGTGTTCACTCTTCTAGAAAATAATGATCAATTTTGTACCCAGTATGGCTTGTGAGGTATCATTAGAAAACACATAACCTACTGAATATTATCCTCCTGTTAAAATGTGTAGTAACACTGTATGTGAAATTGTGAGATTTTACAGTATGATATTACTGAAAAAGTTTAAATTCTGGGGAACACCCACAGACCAGTTCCTCAGAGACAGCAAGGCAAACAGCTGGTCCAATAGCCATTCTCCTGCAGGGGGAAGGTGTGAAGACATTAAGGGCTGGTCTACAGTACGGGGGGAATCAATCTTAGATACGCAATTTCAGCTACGTGAATAACGCAGCTGAAGTAGAATATCTAAGATCGGATTACTCACCCATCCTCACCGCGCGGGATCGATGTCCGCGGCTCCCCCTATCGAATCTGCAACTTGGTTGGGGTTGGTGGAGTTCCGGAATCGATATAAGCGCGCTCGGGGATCGATATATGGCGTCTAGATGAGATGCGATATATCTATCCCCGAGCAATCGATTTTAACCCGCCGATATGGTGGGTAGTCTAGACGTAGCCTTACATTCCATCACAGGGACCTATTAAGGCTGTTGTGGAAAACAACCACAGGACTGATTTTGAATCAGCTCAGCCTGAGGCTCTTTTCTTGGTTACAAGGACGCAGGGGGCGACAGCTATTGGAATACTGTCCCCGAGCTAAAAATCACACAAGCCTTTTACAACTTAAAACCACAAACAATGACACATACGTTGCACGTTAATTTCCTTATTTGGAATATATTGCAAAATATGATGCAGGTCAAAAGCAAGCTGAACAATCAGTTTTCCATATTTGACCTTTCCTGTTATTTTTATTACACCTGGTGATATGGGAGCAAGACTCTCCATGTCTCAAGAAATGTCACTACCAACCTAGGCCATTTTCACATGCTAGGGTACAATCTAGATCAGTGAGGAGTTGTGTCATCTGTAATCCTGGGTGAGATTCAGTGTTCTGCTGCTGGAGCTCCCCTGTCTGGATACTCCCAGCCAGCGTTCAAGGACGCACTGAGTGTCTGTATGATAAGTAACCCTGGACCGGCAGCTCTGACTCCAGCCGCCTGCTTGTTACACCCCAAGCACATTCTGGTTTGGGTAGAGAAGGCTCAGGGTTTGAGAGAAGGCTGGGGGTAGGAACCTTCTGTTCATTATGCTGGACCTAACCCCCAGTTTTACTTGAGTAAAGAGGAGATATTTGACATTGTATGATACTGCTCCTGTACTCTGTTCCCAAAGTGTTCTGCAGCAGAGGATGGTTTCCGGTAGTATGTGTGTCACTGGCCTATTGGGGTGATGCTGAAACAGGACAGGGTACAGATGGCATTGTGGGGGTGGCATGAACCTTCACTCTTCATTTCCCCTTCCAAGAACAGAAGGGACAGGAATCCTGACCCAGCAAGACTATCGTCTCAAAGTTCTCCTGCATGACATCCCTGTAGAGGGCTCTCTGAGTGGGATCCAGCAGAGTCCCCTCTTCCCTGGAGAAATACACAGCCACCTCATCGAAGGTCACCGGCCCCTGAAAGAGCAAGAGTCCAACACTCAGTACCTGCTGACCCACTCACAACCCCACTAGTGATGCAACAGCAGCACCAAGGAAATGGAAGCTCCGGAAGGCACATGTTAACAGAGTCCCACCCCACCTTGCTTACAGCAGCCAGGAGGTATCAGAGGGTAGAAAGAGAGAACCTTTGTGTCTCCCAGCTGACAGACAGAAGCAGGGTCTTCACATTTATCACATAGCTACTAGCCAGAGCTAAATATAGGAGATGGGGCTGTCTCTGGACCCCGTTAGTGGTTCCCTGGTAGGAATCCCAGCACTCTCCAAATAAAATATATGGAATAAAGGGGAAGTCAATAGTAAAGAACAGAAGTTAGAAGGTCAGAATTATAGTGCCCATTAACAAAGGTTTAGAGAAAATAGAGCCTATCAAACTAACGAGATATCCTTATTGGAGGAGACCAAAAGTTTAGTTGCAGCAAATAGTATTGATGTAATATACCTAAACTTCTGTAAGGGACATGACTTGATCACCACAATATTTTTACTAAAAAAACTAGAATGATACAAAATAAACATGGCATACATTAAATAGATTAAAAACTCTGATAGTAAATGAGGAACCATGGTCGAGTGGATTTCTTTCTAGCAGGTTCCTGCAGGCATTGGTTGTTGGCCCTGTGCAATTTAACATTCTTATCCATGACTTAGAAGAGAGTACAAAATCATCACTGATAAAGTTTACAGTTGCCACAAAGATTGGGGTTGGTGGTAATTAATGAAATGCCAGGAGATTCAGGCTCCATCACTGGGAGTCTGGGAAGTTGTCCCAGCCCTGGCTGGAGGGTTATTTCCTGTTCCACAAAGAGGGGAAGTTCCATTCCCAACTCCTGTGCCTTGAAATTAGGACCTATCTGACACTACACCCACCCCCATATTCATCATAGTGGTATGATTATAATATGATTAGGACATAATTATGATCTATTTTGTACAAGATGCATCATGTGTGGTGTCACTGGAAAAGTTCTGATTTGCTGAATATGATTATCCTATTTGTGTGCACATATGATGTTCGTATCTGAAGTTATGGATATTGACTCTGTATCTGTATTTCAAATGTGTTTACTCTGGGTAACACCCACAACGAGCCTTTCAGGTACAACAATGAAGAAGCCAGACAGCGTTGATGGCTCAACAAAGACAATGGACTGTGGAAGAGCTTAGCCTTCCTGTGAATGTTTCAGCCAGCCTAGGAGTCATGGCTACTATGACTCAGCAGGGCCTGTGACCAGACCACATGACACTAAACTCCATTTTAGTACCTGTATTTTCCCACAAACTGGACTAGGAACTGAGTTTGGAACAAAAGGTTCCCACCATATGGAAAAGCTACATAAGGTGGGGTGTGACATCATCTCTTGGCCTCATTCCCCACACAAGAGAATTCCTGGAAATGCCTGAGAAACAAAAACGGATGTGGGGGAAGTGCTGCTCCCAGGATCAAGAGATTTCTAGCTTGTGTATGGAAACTTGGGGGACTGCTTGTACCATCAGTCAGGGTGAGAAATTGCTAATTCAAATTCTATCCATCTAGTATCTTAGGCTTAGTCTGAGTTTTGGTTATTTGCTAAATAATCTGCTTTGATCTGTTTGTTATCACTTATAATCACTTAATCTAGCTTTCTGCAGTTAATACACTTGTTTGATGCTTTATCTTAACCAGCGTATTTTGAGTGAAGTGTCTGGGGAAAATCTCAGCTTGTTGTGCACATCTGTCCAAATCGAGGGGAAGGGGAACTATATTAATGAGCTTGCATCATAGAGATCCCCGTGCACTATAAGATGGTATAATTCTGGATTTATACTACAGCAAGTGTGCAAGGTGGGGGAGTGGGAAATTGGCTCTTGTCTTCTATCTGTCCTTGAGTGGCTTAGGTAGAGCACTCAGGTAGCTTAGTTGGCAGCATGGCGCCACCTGCTGTTGTGTTGGGTGATAACAGGCCCTGGAGAGGCTGGTGAAATCTCCAGCAAAGCAGTGTGAGAAGGGCCAGCCCAGCGTGAGGGTTAGAGGACACAGTAGTTCCCAGAAGCTCCACAAACTGCCACCTGGGGGTGACAACCCATCATGCCCTACACTACACAAGTCTCTGCAGGTTTGTCACATGCTGTCCCCTCCCTTTCTCCACCCGAGATATTTCCTGCTTCCCACCACCTCTAGCAATTCCCACCCTCCTATGCATTTACTGCTCCTCAACCTCCAAGCAGAGCCCACCACCACCTCCCTGATAATCTCTTACCTGAGCCAGCTCCATTGCAGCCATTTCCTTGCCCCTGGGAGGACGAGATGATCTGCAGCAAAACATGGATGTTATTCTCTGGCCTGCCGGGGTGAAAAGGGCAAGGTGTGAGAATTCAGACTAGGCTTTTGTCCATTCCACAAGCCGATTCCCCCCAGCTTTTCCCCTGCTAATGCATATTCTAGGTTCTGGCACACTTTGAAGCACAGAGTGACCTTATTCCAGTACAGGCCTAGCCCCCTCCCACCAGGGTGTAACCCTCTGACACATGGGGAAACCCTCCCAGTAACTGTCTCTCTCTTACACGTATCAAGTTTGCGGACAACACCAAGATGGGAGGGGTTGTAAGTGCTTTGGAGGATTGGATTAAAATTCAAAATGATCTGGACAAACTGGAGAAATGATCTGAAGTAAATAGGATCAAATTCAGTAGAGACAAGTGCAAAGTACTCCATGTTGGAAGGAACAATCGGAGGCCAGAGAAGAGCAGAAACAGAGTCACTTTGGGGGATTCTCCCTGTCATTGTCCCCAAGGCAGTTGTCTCAGGTTTACAAAGGTGTTTCATGTTCCAGCCTTTATACAGTCTCTCCTGGGAGTGCCCCTTTCATGGACTGGGCCTAGTTTTAGTTTTTGGTAGTTAACAATCTTGGTTTATTGTTCATCTAACCAGTATGTGTGGATTGAAGTGTGTTGGAAGCTCTGTTTGAGATAACAAGCTGGTGCATGTCATTTTCCAATGATGAAATGACAGACTTCATATGAGCTTGCGTCGTTCAGTAGCATGCTGGACAGTGCAAGATGCACATTTCTGGGGGAAAGTTGGGCACTTGAGAATTTGCTGGTTTTCTCCTGAGGTGTAATTCATGAGTGGCTGTCTAGCAGCACTCAATACTGTGTAGCGGGGAGTGAGTTACATGCTGGAGACTGTGTGTTAATTGGCCAAGAGGGGCTGTTCTCACGGGAAAACAGTGGAAAAGACACCCCAGGCCGGAGAACTGAGGGGGCACAGCTATTTAACAGTCCAGATTGTACTCAGGGTAACATCACAGACACTCACTATAACAGAGCCTCTTACAACACAGAGAAAGTAAATCCATGTCCCAGAAATCGAAGACTCAGACAGAGGGCAAGTGTCCCTGGCACTGCTTCTTGCTGACAGAGAGGTTCAGAGACAGTGTGAGAATCCTGGGGAAGCTGGGAACAGGAAGCATGGGCTGGCGGGGTTCGGTGGAGAAAGGGAACAGGAAGGGCAGGGATATTACTGAATCCAGGACCTCAGCAGTGCTAGATGACAGGATAGCACATAGTGCAGCCCATTGGAAAACACAATCCCAACTATACATACAAAATGATGGGGCCTAAATTAGTTGTTTCCACTCAAGAGATGGATCTTGGAGTCACTGTGGATAGTTCTCTGAAAACATCCACTCAATGTGCAGCAGCAGTGAAAAAAAGTGAACAATGTAGGAAATAATTAAGAAAGTGATAGATATGACAGAATATCTCATAGATCATATTTGTAAAAACAGCAAATAAATCCATGATACACCCACATCTTGAATACTGCATGCAGATGTTGTCACCCCATCTCAAAAATAGATATATTGGAATTGGAAAAGGTTCAGAAAAGGGCAACAAAAATGATTAGGGATATGGGACAGTTATGCCAGACCTAACCTCCAGTTTCACTTCAGCAAACAGGAGATATTTGACACTGTGCAATAAGGCTCCTGTGCTCTGTTCCCAAAGTGTTCTGCAGCATAGAATGGTCTCCGGTAGTATGTGTGTCACTGGCCTATTGGGGTGATGCTGAAACAGGACAGGGTACAGATGGCATTGTGCGGGTGGCATGAACCTTCACTCTTCATTTCCCCTTCCAAGAACAGAAGGGACAGGAACCCTTACCCAGCAAGACCACCGTCTCATAGCTCTCCTGCATGACATCCCAGTAGAGGGCTCTCTGAGTGGGGTCCAGCAGAGCCCACTCTTCCCTGGTGAAATACACAGCCACCTCCTCAAAGGTCACCGGCCCCTGAAAGAGCAAGAGTCCAACACTAAGGACTTGCTGCCCCACTCACAGCCCACTATTTGTGGCAGAGAGGAGTGAATCAAATGGAAGCTCTGGGTGGATCGTAGTCAGGAGAGTCCCACCTCGACCTTGCTCAGAGTATCCAGCAAATACCAGGGTGAGGGGATAAAGAGAGAGCCCTTTGTCTCTCCCAGCAGATCCATCACCCCACTATTAGCCACTGACTGATACAGGAGATGGAACCCCCAGCATTGTCCAGGGAGAGCTCGCTGGTAGAACGCCCAACACCCTCCTCATTGTGAGGAGCGGGATATGAAGGGAGAGGCAGCTCCAATAAGCCTGACTCATGGGTACCCCCTTCATATCTCACAGCAGCTGCTGGTTAGTGAGGTCAGGCTCCAGCACTAGGAGTCTGGTCAGTTTGACTAGCTCCATGTAGGTGGGCTATTTTCTTTCTTCACAAATTAGGGCATTTCCATCTCCAAACCTCCTGGGTCTGTTCCTAGAATCTAGGCCACTTATTAAATAACTCCCAGCAGGTTTGCCACACCCTTTCCTCCTCCTTTCCCCACGCTGTGAATTTCCTGCCCCGCTCCAACCTCCAAACCAGACTCTGCAAACCTTCCCACTTCTGGTGTATTTGCTCTCCCTTTCCTCCAGTAGGAACCCACCAGCAATCCCCCGATAATCTACCTGGACTGACTCCACTGCAGCCATTTCTCTTCCCTGTCCCACACCAGGCTGGGATGAGCTGGAGCAAAACATTCTGCAGCCTGTCTGGGGGAGAAGGGCAGTTGTGGGCGTTTCAGAATCGGTTTTAGTTAATTTCACATCATAATTCCCCCAGGCCCTTTCCCTGCAGGCAGACACCCTAGATTCTGTCATGCTGGGAAATGCTCAATCTGTTTATTACAATTTAGACCTGGCCCCTCCTGCCAGGCTAAGTCCACAGACACATTTTTAACCTCCCTTCTCCCTTCCCTCATCTCTTCTCTGAACACAAGGCTAGAAAAGAGCAGAACCAAAGGAGTCACTGTGGGGGATTCCCTCAGACACTGACCCCACGGCAGCCACACCCCAGCAGGGGGAATATGGAGTCAGGAACTGGCTTTTGCTCTGTCTGATCCTTGTTTTGTTCACTGGAAAGTGGTTCTGCCCAGGGATGCAGCAATACATGTGTCTGGTTGGACTAGGGAGCTGGAAATCTCTCCCGCACATTCATTTATCCCACTGCCCCTTTCAGTCTCTCCTTCCCCTGTCCTCCCTCCCTGCTCCTCTGGCTGGGACAGTCCCATTCCTGGGGGCTTTGCTCTCCCATGGCTGGATTTCCTCCTCTCAACCACTAATGGGAGAAGAAATGAGGTGGGGTTGTTTGTACAGTTACTTTCTTGCCAGACCCTAGGACATTCCCTGAGGTCTTTCAGTTACCTGGAGACTCTGGCTCAGAATTTAGTAGTAACAGGGCCCAGGGCTGCTCTAGGGGGCTAGGACCAGCTGCAGAAAGTCATCCCTTGGGCCGGGCAGAGAAGAAGCTTTAATTAAGGTCACTTCCCAGCACAGAGCCCCACTGGGGGAGCAGCAGCTGCCAAGCCTAGTCTCCCAGATCACAATGGAGGCTGCAGTCTCTGACCCAGGAAGCTGAACCCCAATATCCTGAGCAGAGATGGACAGCGCGTTTGAGCAGCTTCCCTCCTTTAGCTCTCTGGGGAGAGCAGCTAATGGGAGCCCCTCCTCACAGGGAGAATGGCTGATCTCATTTGACCCACTGTCCATCTGGAATCACTCCTTGTCTTTCCATACAGTGACTCTGGATTAACAATTGTCTCAATGACACTAGATTTCAAAAAGAATAAGTTCAGAACGCTGTGGAAAAGATCATCGTGTAGCAGTGCTGACACCCTTCCCGCCTCCCTCACCCCCGCAGATCTAGGACAAGGACTGGGGGCATAAATTTTCCAAACGGAACTGACAGTTCCTACAGTTTTCAAAAGAGGAGAAAAGCAAAATCTGTGATTTCACACTAACAGTGTTTGATAAGTGGACAGAAAGTTATCACAGTGACGGCACGTGACTGGGGAATGACGGGCAGTGCTTGGAGCCAGGACTCTGCCACAAGTTGACCAGAGAGAAGGATCATGGTTAGCAGCAGCCCCCAGACACCCCCTAGTACCCAGAGCCAAGACCCCCCAACCAGGGGCCCCAGACACCCCCCAGCCAGGATCCCATCAGATATTCCCTGGGACGCAGCCCCCCAGAGTCCCTGGCCAGGGACCCCAGATACCCCTCAAAGCCCCACAAGCCAGAGAACCCGCACCAGACCATGATTGCCAGGTTGGGAATCCCAAAGGGTTACCCCCACCAAGAGCCCCCAGCAGTCAGGGACCCCCTCAAGGGACCCCCCCCACTGGGAACTCAGTCCCTCACTGCCTGCCTAGGAACTTCCCCACCCTCCAGAACGATCTACCCTGACATTTGCCTGGGACCCCCTTCTCTGCCCAGTGTGACCCCCTGATGCTTTACAGTGGGACCCCTCACTCTGCTTCCCTGGCATGCCCTGACCTAGTGCCAGGGATCCTCTCCCCCAGCTCTGTGCACTGGGCATGGCAACAAAACCAGGAACCAGCAGGGGAAGCACATACAAAGCCTCTGGCACAGAACCAGGCTCCCTCTAACCCTCTGTCCCGCCCCCCCAAGATACACCCTCCCCCACTGTTCTGCAGCCACCAGACCCCCAGCAATACCCAGCTCCAGGACTCATAGCCTCAGGGATGGGCACATCAGAACCACCACCCCCGAAAACCCCAAACCTCCACAACCCACCAACCTGACTAGGGTACCCCCTGCCCAGCCACCCAGACGCCTCCCCCTACCACAATGCCCCTTCAGCTGCAATCTCCCCACACAGACAGCTTCCCTGCCCCTGCAAGTGTTACCTCACAGCACTCCCCCCTCGCCCCAGCTCACCCCTGCTCCGAGCACGAGCACCCCAAGCACACCGTGACCGCTTCACTTCTTCCGCCTCCCAGGTTTGCGGCACTTAAGCCTGCCAAGTAGTCAATCACCCTCCTCTGAGCTACAGCAGCCCTGACAGTTGACAATAGAGGCACCTTAACCCCTGAGTTCCTTCAATGTGTCCCCCTCCGGGGTCCAGCTCTGATCACCAGATATTCGGGGTATGTCTATACCACCTGCCGAATCGGTGGGCAGTGATCGATCCAGCTGGGTCGATATATCGCGTCTAGTGTAGATGCAACACATCGAGTGCTCTCCCCTTGACTGCTGTACTCCAGCTTGGTGAGAGATGCAGGCAGAGTCTACGGGGAGCTGCAGCAGTCGACTCACCACCACTCTGACATTATAAGTATAATCTAATATCTCATTGAAAGGTGACAGGGCCAGAAAGAGTTAATTAACTCACCTCACCGACTGACCTGACCCATGGGTGAACCTTAAGAACTGCTTAGCAAGATATGTAAATGAACAGAGCTTTGAAATGCAAGTCTGCATTGTTAGAAGTAGAAGGGGAGATTTTTGCTCAGGTCTTGTGATGTAAGTAAACAAGTCTTGTCTGTTGCTATAATTTTAATTCAAAGAGCAAAAAAAGAATATTAACATTTATGATGGTTCTTGAGTGAAATAGTATTATTGTCTATGTGTCTCTTTGAAGGTTGTGGTAACCTCTATTTGAACTGTTTAATGAATAAATTACCCTGTACTAATTGCCAGGATGTTTGGAAGGAGAGCTAAGCCTATTGTTTTCTCAGGCCGAAAGGCTGTTGGAAATGTATAAGAAGCCTGGGACACGATCCTTCTTCATCTCATATCTGCTTTGGGTTTCAAGACGGGGAAACCTTAAGCCACAAGGATTGTGATCCCCAGTCATTGATTGGAGCCACCCTGAATATGGAAATTGGACTATAACCTATGGACTATTTCAAAAGGACTTTTGGCTACTACAAGCTCACT